>NC_086119.1:2600035-2785035 GCF_963921235.1 Mobula hypostoma | reverse complement strand
CGAAGCTTGGCTTGAGATCAATAAACACAGTTTCTAATGAACCCTCTCATCAGGAACACTGATCCAGTTTCAAGATCAGTGCTGCTGGCATTGGAAGTCCATGCCATAATTCTGGCTGTGCAGGAGCTGTGCTGACATGTTTGTAGCTTAAACAGTGTGTCTGGTTTCTACAGGTGGGGTGGGTGGGTTGCCGTATGCTGTGTGGGTACGTCCGTACGATCAACCCCGGCTCCGAATCAGAACCAGGTTTAATATCACTGGCGTGTGCCTTGAAATTTGCAGCAGCAGTATAGTGTGATTCATAATAAAAACTTAGG
This sequence comes from Mobula hypostoma, assembly GCF_963921235.1. Classification (NCBI taxonomy): domain Eukaryota; kingdom Metazoa; phylum Chordata; class Chondrichthyes; order Myliobatiformes; family Myliobatidae; genus Mobula; species Mobula hypostoma. The sequence continues at coordinate 2,784,718 of NC_086119.1, read as the reverse complement.
AATTACAGTCAGTATATAAAAAAATAAATGAGTAGTGCAAAAGGAGAGACAAAAAGAGGTGAGGCAGTGTTCATGGATACAACGTCCATTCAGAAATCTGACGGCAGAGGGGAAGGAGTTGTTCCTGAGTCGTTGAGTGTGAGCCTTCAGGCTCCTGTACCTCCTCCCTGATGGTAGCAGTGAGAAGAGGGCACGTCCTGGGTAATGGGGGTCCTTAATGATGGATGTCAACTTTTTGAGGCATTTCCTTTTGAAGGTGTTCTGGATGTTGGGGAGGCTGGTGCCCATGGTGGAACTGGCTGAGTTTGCAACTTTCTGCAGCTTTTTCTAATCCCCTCCGTACCAGACACTTGTACACGCCCTGGACTCCTCTGAGGAACACGTGGCTCCAAAAGCCACACACACAGGTTAATCTTTAACCGGGTGGCTGGAGCCAACCGCTCCACACTCTCGAAATCGTACACACCCGCGAGCCACCTGGTGACCAGATGCAGTCTCTGAAATGACTTGCAGGTGCTCACAGCAACATCCTGTCCCAGGACAGGACAGCACGTTGGATACAAGCTAAACGTCCCGTAACACTGAACCAGCTGCCAGTAGAGGTGGTGGATACAGGTTTCATTTCAACATTGAAGAGAAATTTGGATAGGAGAGCTGTGGTCCAGGTGCAGGTCAATGCGGCTAGGCAAATGAATAGTTTGGCGGGCCAAGGCCTGTTTCTGTTTGGCGAGTCTGTCCATGACACCCTCCCAGGAGAGGGGGCAGCTGGAGGTGTCTATGCCTCATGTTTATATAGAATGCAAAACATCACAGCCCCTGTCAGAGTGAATGAAAGGGCTGCTTCTCAATTTCTAGTCATACCTCATAGAACGTAGAACATTACAGCCCAGTGCAGGCCCTTTGGCCCACAACGTCCCAACCTCTAAGATTAAACTAACCCTTCGCTCCCACATAACCTTGCATGTAAATGACAATAAACGAGGACTGAAGTGTTCTCATAATCTAATCTAATCTAATCTGCGTGCCTATCTAAGTGTCTCTTAAATGTTCTGGATGTGTCCGCATCTACCAAACACACCCACCTCTCTCTGTTTTAAAAGCAATCTACCTCTGACATCTTCTCTATACATTCCTACAATCAGAATCAGCTTTAATACCACTGGCATATCTCAGGAAATTTGTTAAATTTGTGACAGCGGTACAATGCAATACATGATAATGTAGAAAAAATGAATTGCAGTAAGTGAGTGTGTGTGTGTGTATAAAATAGTTAAAATAAGTAAAAAAACAGAAATAATAAAAAAAGTAGTGAGGTAGTGTCCAAGGGTTCAGTGTCCATTTAGGAATTGGATGGCAGAGGGGAGAAGCTGTTCCTGAGTTGCTGAGTGTGAGCCTTCAGACTCCTGTACCTCCTGCCTGGTGGTAACAGTGAGAAGAGGACATGCCCCGGGTGGTGGGGAGCCTTAACGGTGGACACTGCCTTTCTCAGGCACTGCTTCTTGGACACTGTGGAGGCTAGTACCCATGATGGAGCTGACCAACGTACAACTCTTTACAGCTCACTTTGATCCTGTGCAGTAGACTCCCCCCTCCCCCCAGTATTAGCCGCTTCCACCCTGGGAAAAAGTCTCTGGCACACTTCGAACACTCCATTTCGATACGTTTTTGTAATTGTATGTAATTTGAAAGGTTTACTGAATGTTTAGTGGCCTGTAAATAAATAGTTAACTTACCATGAGTGAGTGTCTTCTGACTCCACTCAGCGAACCTGCGAACTTGGTTTCACACGACACCACCGGGTTCCTTGAGGATTTCTGGGTGTCATGATAGATACAGCCCCGCGTGGCTCTGGGGAAGCTTGGGGAAGTGGAATATCCTGCCGGGGTGGTGGTAGAGGCAGATACCATGGGAATATTTAAGAACTCTTAGTCAGATAGGTGATAGGCAATGTAGGAGGGAAGGGTTACAGAAGGTTAAAGGTTTGGCATATCATGGTGAGTCAAAGGGCTTGTACTGGGCTGTGTGATCAGGGATTGCACCCTCATCGTCTAGCTCCCTAAGAGAGGCGATCCCTATCTCCTGAGGGACTAGCGGATTACATGATCACTGCCTTGATCTTGTCTGGGCATGTGGTGATGACAGAGATATCATCTCCCTCCCTTTGCCTTCTGTGTCTGTGGAAAGACATCAGATTATGTCTCTTTGTTGCTGGTCTCACCTTTGCCTTGTTTCTTGTCTCATATTTTGACTAACTTTCTGAATTAAGCTTGTTATGGTTTTCACACCCTTGGAATATCCCGCCAGGCTGTATGATCTGTGAAGTGCACGTGATGTTTATTTTTAAAAGCTGCCTCTTGTCACCTCTGGGATATTTGCTGATGGCCCTGCAGATTGGGCACCAAGTTTTGAGCAATGTTCCCACTATATATCCTCAAGTTCAGTACCCACTCGGCTCTAGGCGTTGTGCTGTCCCATCCCTGCTTCTGACATCTTGGCCAATGTGCTTTAGCTGCTGATTGGTACATGGTACTTCCCCCCTCTGGGTGACGGGGGTCTCCTGTAGAGGTGACCCACAGGATTACTCACCCCTGGGCTTGTTCCTTCCTTGGCTCAGGGTCTTCTCACCTTTCTCGTGAACCTGACCCAGTTTCACCACAGCCACTTGGCACCCCACCTGCATTTCCCCTCCATTTTGTCCAAGCCTCCCTTCCTCCTTCTCCTTCCCTCTTTCTCCCTCCCTCCTTCTTCTCCCACCTCTCTACTTTTCCCTCTCCTTCTTCCCTCCTCTCTCCTCCTTCCCTCCTCTCTCCTCCTCTCTCCTTCTCTCTCCTCCTTCTCTCTCCTCCTCCTCTCTCCTCCTCCTCTCTCCTCCTCCTCTTTCTCCTCCTCCTCTTTCTCCTCCTCCTCTTTCTCCTCCTCCTCTTTCTCCTCCTCCTCTTTCTCCTCCTCCTCTTTCTCCTCCTCCTCTTTCTCCTCCTCCTCTTTCTCCTCCTCCTCTTTCTCCTCCTCCTCTTTCTCCTCCTCCTCTCTCCCCTTCTCCTCCTCCTCTCTCCTCCTTCTCCTCCTCCTCTCTCCTCCTTCTCCTCCTCCTTTCTCCTCCTTCTCCTCCTCCTCTCTCCTCCTCCTCCTCCCTCCCTCCCTCCTTCATCTCCTTCCCCTCCTTTCTCCTCATACACCCTCCCCTCATCTCTCCCCCTTGCCCCTGTGCGGAGTCTGCATGCTCTCCTCGTGTTGCGTCAGCTTCCCCCATGTGCTCCTGTTTCCTTCCATCTCCCGAGGGTCCCGTCAGTGTGGGATCCTCAGGGGTGGGGGTTCACGGTCCGCGTAGACTGGTTAGTCTGGAGGGCCTGGTTCTCTGTCTCAGAGGCCCTGCTTTTCCCCACAGGCCCAGGGAGGCGAGCGGGCGCGATTGGCCATGGAGGGGGCTCTCACTGCGAGGGACCGTGTGGGAGTGCAGGACTTCGTCCTGTTGGAGAGTTTCACCAGCGAGGCTGCCTTCATTGAAAACCTACGCAAGCGCTTCAAGGAAAGCCTGATCTACGTGAGTCCGCACCCCACATATCTACCCCACCTGTCCGACTCCCTGCCCGTCGATCTCTTCACCCTGTCGTTCTTCCGAAAGCCTGATCTACGTGAGTCCGCACCGTGCCAGTCACCCCACCTGTCCATCTCTTCACTCTGCCGTTCTCCCTGGCCCATCAGTCTCCCCAGCCCCCTCCCTGTGCCGACTGTCTCACTGCTGTCCCCTTGCTGCCTGTCTGTCTTTCTTGTCATTCTCCACCACACACACGGTCCAGATCCGTGCTCCAATCCTCCCCCAGTGTGGGCTGGGTGTGTTTCCCCCCCCAACCCCCGTGTGGCCCAGGACTGACAGTGACGACTTGCCCCCCAACCCCCGTGTGGCCCAGGACTGACAGTGATGACTGCCCACCCCCCTCATGTGTTCCTCCCCCCACCCCTGTGTGGCCCAGGACTGACGGTGATGACTGGCCCCCCTGATCCCCGTGTGGGCCCCCCATCCCCCTGTGGCCTGGGACTGACAGTGACGCCTGGGCACCCCCCCCCACCCCCGTGTGGCCCAGGACTGATGGTGATGACTGGCCCCCCTGATCCCCGTGTGGGCCCCCCATCCCCCTGTGGCCTGGGACTGACAGTGACGTCTGGGCACCCCCCCCACCCCCGTGTGGCCCAGGATTGATGGTGATGACCTGGCTTTTCCCCGCAGACGTACATCGGCTCAGTGCTGGTGTCGGTGAACCCGTACCGGGAGCTGGAGATCTACAGCCGGCAACACATGGAACGGTACCGCGGCGTCAACTTCTACGAAGTCTCGCCCCACATGTGAGTGACTGCGAGGGGCGGTAGGCGCTGGGACTGCGCCGATCCTGGTGGGGCAGTGCTGACTCCCAGTGTTGGGAGTGGGTGACTCGTTCTGGCTGGTGCCTGGAAGTCAGGACGCGTCCGGACACTGAGCCTGGAGTTAAGCCGGGTGCTGCGGGAGAGGTTGGGTGAGGCGGTGTGTGGGGGCGGGTTCCCAGATCAGGTCTGGAACTGCTGAACACTGTCCGCGGGGAGCTGACCCCACAGTCTGGAGATGCCACGGGCTGCTGCAGAGGTTGGTCTGAGCCGTGCTGTGACTGGGCACTGCGGGCACATAGTCCATCCGCCCAACTGTTATATCTGTTTATTTACTCAGTGATACAGAGCAGAACAGCTTCTTCCAACCCAACGATCTGCTCCACCCAGCAACCACCTATTTAACATAGCCTAATCACAGGACCATCTACAACCCTGTGTCCTTGAACTGTGCGAGGAAACGCACACACGCCTGGGAAGGAACACAGAAACCTCTTACTGACAGAGGGCACCGGGATTGAACCCCCAACTCTGACACCCTGAGCTGTAATAGCATCACGCTCCCGTGACTGTGGGTGCCTGAGCCCAGGACCGTGGCTGCCTGCTCCTCCCCGACCCCTGGGGGAGTAACCGTGTGCAGTCCAGCTCCGTGGGGATGGGATGGTGATCTTCACCAGAGATGGCGGTGGAAAGGTTCTGCCAGTTGGGTGACTGCTGTCCCTTGCGGTTGGTGATCACGCCCTGCACCATGTCTATAGATCAGAAGCTTTGGGTATTAGTGAATCAGGGAGAGCCACTGCCTCACAAGGTTCTGGGTTCAATCCCCACCTCTGCCTCTGTTGTCTGTAAGGAGTTTGACCTTTCTCCCTGTGGCCGCGTGAGTTCCCTCTGCGTGCTTCAGTTTTCTTCCACATTTGACATACAGGTCAGTGGGCTGTCCCCGGTGTGTGGGTAAGGGGTATAATCTGGCAGTGGGGGTGGTTGATGGGAGTGGGGGCAGAATGAAGTGGGATCAGTGGAAGAACTTAACTGTTGGTCAGTACAGACTGGATGGGGTGAAGGGCCTGTTCCTGTGACTGGTGTTGCTGAGATTGTGAACTACAAGTTATTTTTAATCTAAACATATCTCAGTCATGGAGCAGAGATAAAGGTCCTTTGGCCCTGCCAATTCATGCTGACCAGGAGGTCCATTTGCCCATTTATGCCTGTATTCTTTTAAACCTTTCCTGTCAAAAGTCTGAAATATTGTGAAAAAGGATATGCAGGAAGTGGAAAGGGTCCAGAGTGATCCTGGCAGTGAAAATACCTGTACTCACTGGAGCTGAGAAAAATGGACGGAGGGGGGGTGAGATCTCATTGAAATCTATCAGTTATTGAAAGGCCCGGATAGAGTGGATGTGGAGAGGATGTTTCCTATAGTGGGAGTGTTTCAGACCAGAGGACACAGATAGAGTGGGTGTGGAGAGGATGTTTCCTATAGTGGGGGAGTCTAGGACCAGAGGACACAGATAGAGTGGATGTGGAGAGGATGTTTCCTATAGTGGGAGTGTTTCAGACCAGAGGACACAGATAGAGTGGGTGTGGAGAGGATGTTTCCTATAGTGGGGGAGTCTAGGACCAGAGGCATTCATTGCCACAGACGTCAGTGGATATATTTAAGTCATTGGGTATATTTAAAGTGGAGATTGAGAGGTTCTTGATTAGTCAGGGTGTCAGAGGATACGGGGAGAGGCAGGTGACCAGGGTTATTGTTGGTGTTACTCCTTTCCATGCCCTGTGGCATATCAGCCAGCAACTTTGCCGTTTCTTTAGCATTTTGCCCAAGTTACTAGCTCGATGGAAAATGTGCAGGGAGCCGGCCGGATTCAAAGCCGGGACCACTCTCCCTGAAGTCTGGTGTGGTTGCTCGCTGCCGCTTACGCACAGGAGCGGGATGCTGGGAGAGGGGGCACTTTGGGGTTCTAACATTTGACTGTCGTTCATTCTTTGGGGAACTCGTCTGTCTGCGAAGAAAAAGCATTTCAGGATGTATATTGTATACATTCCTCCGACATTAAATTGTACCTTTGAACCTCTGAACGCCAGCAGCTGTGGAGAATAGGTTTGAGAGGGATGATGAGTCAGCCAGTCTGTGCTGTTAACCCTGTTTGATCGACAGCTATGCCATCTCAGACAACTCTTACCGCTCGATGCGTTCGGAGGGCAAGGACCAGTGCATCCTGATCTCCGGGGAGAGTGGGGCCGGGAAGACCGAAGCCTCCAAGAAGATCCTGCAGTATTACGCAGTGACGTGCCCCAGCAGTGACAGGGTGGAGACGGTGCGAGACCGACTGCTTCAGTCTAACCCCGTTCTGGAGGTGAGGAGCTGACGAGGGTGTGGAGGCAGGGTTTTCACCCGCTCCTGGCGCAAAGGCCAAGCCCAGCCCTCGGGCAGTGGATGTCCCAACAGGAAATGACCATGTTGGAAATTGAACAGGGACTCACTGACCCAACAACTCCCCCGTCCACCTTGCTTACTCCCCTTCGCTCTCCCTCTTCCGTCCTCCTCGCCTTCCTCCCCCCCTTCCTCAGCCACCTCACTTTCTCCACTCCTTCAACCACCCCCTTGCCTTCCTCCACTCCACCCTCCCTCCTCATCCCCCTTGCCTTCCTCCCCTCCACCCTCCCTCCCCGTCTCCTTGCCTTCCTCCCCTCCACCCTCCCTCCCCGTCCCCTTGCCTTCCTCCCCTCCACCCTCCCTCCTCGTCCCCTTGCCTTCCTCCCCTCCACCCTCCCTCCGCATCCCCCTTGCCTTCCTCCCCTCCACCCTCCCTCCCCGTCCCCTTGCCTTCCTCCCCTCCACCCTCCCTCCGCATCCCCCTTGCCTTCCTCCCCTCCACCCTCCCTCCCCGTCCCCTTGCCTTCCTCCCCTCCACCCTCCCTCCGCATCCCCCTTGCCTTCCTCCCCTCCACCCTCCCTCCCCGTCCCCTTGCCTTCCTCCCCTCCACCCTCCCTCCTCGTCCCCTTGCCTTCCTCCCCTCCACCCTCCCTCCGCATCTCCCTTGCCTTCCTCCCCTCCACCCTCCCTCCCCGTCCCCTTGCCTTCCTCCCCTCCACCCTCCCTCCGCATCCCCCTTGCCTTCCTCCCTCCACCCTCTCTCCTCGTCCCCTTGCCTTCTTCCCCTCCACCCTCCCTCCCCGTCCCCCTTGCCTTCCTCCCCTCCACCCTCCCTCCCCGTCCCCTTGCCTTCCTCACCTCCACCTCCCTCCCCGTCCCCCTTGCCTTCCTCCCCTCCACCCTCCCTCCCCGTCCCCTTGCCTTCCTCCCCTCCACCCTCTCTCCTCGTCCCCTTGCCTTCCTCCCCTCCACCCTCCCTCCCCGTCCCCTTGCCTTCCTCCCCTCCACCCTCTCTCCTCGTCCCCTTGCCTTCCTCCCCTCCACCCTCCCTCCCCGTCCCCTTGCCTTCCTCCCCTCCACCCTCCCTCCGCATCCCCCTTGCCTTCCTCCCTCCACCCTCTCTCCTCGTCCCCTTGCCTTCCTCCCCTCCACCCTCCCTCCCCGTCCCCTTGCCTTCCTCCCCTCTCCTCTCCTCTGTCCCCTTCACTTTCCCTCCTCTTGCACTCTACCCCTCCCTCACCATTCGTCTCATTTTCTCTTCCTCTTCTCCCCACCCCATCCCATGGCTTTCTCCCGCTCTCATGTCCTTCCTTCACCCCTCATCCTTCCAAGTACCTCTTCCCCTCATCGTACCTTCACTTTCGGCCACCTTCCCTTCCTTTTTCTTGTCTGTCCGGCTTTGTTTGTGACTGGATGGCCAAGAGTCCAGACTAGTCTCTGTGGAACTTTGTGCCTAAGGACGGTGTGGGAGAGGGTAGAGTTATTTTGCTTTAAAGTTGATGTTCTGGGGATCGTGCCCATCCGTCATCACCTGGGGTGGGGTGGGGGGGGTGAACCATCAATTTGCTGCTGTTGGGGAGGGGACTCCATGACTTACATTATTTTGCTTTCTTTTTTACCTCCCTACTTTGCTGTCTTTTTGCATAGAGTCATAGAAAAGTACAGCACAGAAACAGGCTCTTCAGCCCATCTAGTCCATGCTGAACCATTTAAACTGCCTACTCCCATCGATTTGCACTGGGACCATAGCCTTCTATTTCTCTATTATTCTATCCATGTACCTATCCAAACTTCTTTTAAATATTGACATGGAAATTGCATCCACCATTTGTGCTGGCAGCTCATTCCACACTCTCACCACCCTCTGAGTGAAGAAGTTCCCCCTCATGTTCCCCTTAAATATTTCACCTTTCACCCTTAACCCATCACCTCTAGTTCCAGTCTCACCCAACTCAGTGGAAAAAGCCTACTTGGATTTACTTTATCTATACCCTCATAATTTTGTATCCCTCACTCAAATCTCCCCTCGATCGTCCTCATTCCAACTTCTAACCCATTCAACCTTTCTTTATAACTCAGGCCCTCCAGACCCAGCAACATCCTTGTAAATGTTCTCTGTACTTCATTTCTTCCTGCCTGCCTGTTATGTGCACCTTTTTTTTCCCTTAACCAAGCCCTCAATATCCTGAAAACCAAGGTTCCCTAAATGTGTTATCCTTGGCTTTTATCCTGACAGGCACATTCAATCTTTGTACTCTCAAAATTTCACTTTTGAAGGCCTCCCAGACACAAGTACACCTTTGGCAGAAAACAGCATGTCCCAGTATGCACTTGCCAGATCCTTTCTGATACCATCAAAATTGGCCTTTCTGCAATTTAGAATTTCAACCCAAGGACCAGAATTTCCATAATTACCTTGAAACTAATAGCATTGTAATCACATTACTTATTTACTTTTTATATTCCTTGTTGCAACTTACATAAATTTTTGATGTATTTCACTGTGAGTGAGGGCCTCTGCTGGTTAGGGCTGACCATGGATATTGTGCCCTGGCTGTCTAGCATGCAAACCTGAGCAGTACAATGTGGAGAGTGAGCTGTTGCCGGTGTAGCAAGCTCCCCTTCTCCACATAGCTGATGAACCCAAAGGAATGGCAGAGACTGATGCACTTTGGTACCAATAGCATCACAGGAGTTGCCAGTCAGCGTTGAACTCAATGCCTTAGGGACTCCAGCTCCGGACTCCTCGTGGGTGGGAAGATCGGCGTTTTCCTTCTCCTAGATGAGCTGCCAGCCATGGCTGACGAGCCCCGTCTGCCCTGTACTGTTGCTACAAAACACCAAATTTCATGACGTATATCGGTGACAGTAAACGAGATTCTGAGTCTGAGGCTCAGTGAGGGTGTGTCACATTCATTGTGTGTGTGATCTCATGGTTAAGTGCCACTTCAAATACACAACTGTACAGGAGAAAGAAATAATTGCTACTCCTGACCTGATGTCGCACAAAAAACCACTATAAGATTAAGAACATGATAATAAAAGAAGACAATAAATGTAAATACATCAGATCGGTTATGTACACAGATTGATTGTATGTCCATAAGGTGACGCCAGGCGTGAGGGTGTCTGTACATAAGGTGCCTGACAGGAAATGATAAAGTGGGTGTGGGGTGGGGGGTAGTGGGTTAGTGGGTGTGGTGGGGTTTGCCGGGATGTGGGGATAGCCCCGCCTCTCTCTCAGCTGAGCTTTTGACCCAAGTCCCTGTTTTGTCTCCGCCAGGCGTTCGGAAATGCAAAGACTCTCCGTAATGATAATTCGAGCAGGTTCGGCAAGTACATGGACGTCCAGTTCGACTTCAGGGTGAGAAAGGGGCATGTACAGGATCTGGGGTGTGAGGATATTGGGAAACACAGCCAGAGAGGACGGCGTTGTCCGAGTCTTTGAGAGTCAGTGAGCTGTGTGTGTGGGGAGGGTGTGAGGGCACCGTGTTTGCCCCACAGTGTGGGAAGGGTCACTCGGTAGTGTACAGTATTTGTGGGGCTTGGATGCATGGAACAGCACTCTGCTGTTGTCCTGTTGCCCAGGAATCATGCAGTTGACATGTTGCCTAGTGTTGTCCTATTGCCTGAGTGTTGGTCAGTTAACCTGTTGACTGGGCGTTGTGCAGTCGACCCATTGCCCGGGCGTTGTGTGGTCGGCCTGTTGCCCTGATGTTGACCTGTTGTCCTGGTGTTGACCTGTTGCCCGGGTGTTGTGCTGTGTTGTAGGGAGCACCGGTGGGAGGTCACATCCTGAACTACCTGCTGGAGAAGTCCCGGGTTGTTCATCAGAACCACGGCGAGAGGAATTTCCACATCTTCTACCAGGTGATTGAGGGAGGCGACAATGACCTTCTTCAACGGCTTGGCCTGGAGCGCAATCCACAGAGCTACCAGTACCTCGTCAAGGTAGGTGCTGGGGAAGAGGGGGCTGAAGGAGGTAGGGTTGTGGGGGGAGAGCACACAGTGATGGTCACCTGCCTTCTCTGGGGACCTCACTAAAACTCTTGGTCAGGTCTGCATCCCTCCGGTACTGTAGGGCTGCACTCTCCCTGCCTGATTTACTAAGATCTCTCTCCCATCCCATCCGTGCCATGAACTGTGTCAATAACCTTAAATTCCTCGGCTTTGCCTGTGATAGACCAGGATCTGCCCTGAGTCCGGCCGTAAGTCTGTCACAAAGAAGACACAACCCTCCTCTGCTTTCTTAGGAGTTTGTGTATATCGGTATGTCAGCTAAAACTTTCACAAACCTGTAGGTGCACAGTGGGGAGTATCCTGACTGGTCACATCACCCTTGCTGTGGAAAAGGCTACAAAAAGATGTGGATCTGGTCCAGTCCATCACAGGCAAACGCTTCCCTGTCATTGAGCACATCTACAGGAGCATTGTCACAGGAGAGCAGTATCCATCTCCAGGGACCCCCACCACCCAGGCCACGCTCTCCTCTCGCTGCTGTCGTCAGCAAGGAGGTGCAGGAGCCTCAGGACTCACACCACCAGGTTCAGGAAAAGTTATTACACCTCAACCATCAGGTCCTGAACCGGTGTGGATAACTTCGCTCACCTCAACTCTGAACTGATTCCACAACCTACAGACTCACATTGTAAGTGTTTTTATTTGCACAGTTTGTGTTTCACACTTTGATTATTTGTCAGTCTTTGTATGGTTTTTATTTGTGAATTCTATTGTGTTCTTTTTTCCTGTAAATACCTGCAAGAAAATGAATCTTAAAGTGATGTGTTAATATATTGGTACTATAAACACACTGAACTTTGAGCAGAGTCTGCGTATACTCTTTGGTCGTTTTGCCTGTGATCAGTTGAGGCACGGCTCCTGCCACTGACTAGGTCAGCCCTCCTGGCCACAGCGCCTCTGTCACTTATAGCTGGCACCTTTATGATAAATGACTGGACTTCTCTATGACATATGACTGAGGGATTTGTCAGATCTACCCTCTACTGTATAGGTCTGGCTCAGTGTGCTGGAGATTTTCACGGTCTCTGTGCTGAAATGCATCTTTACAGTTACAACTTTTTTTAAGCAAAACTACAGGGTTTATTCACACACAAAATACAAACATCAGGGTTTTATAGGACTGTTAACAATTTCTAACTACCATCTATAAAACATTCAATTCCCTGCGAGGCCCACCATTCCTGATGTCCCCCACTGTACCCATAGTGACCACATTCTCCCTCCTCAAGGACTCCCGGGCATGAACGTAACCGCGGAAGAGGGGCAGGTAGTCACTTCACGCAGAGCCCCTCAACTGCCCGCTGCTTGGACCCATGAATGGCTATCTTGGCCATCCCAGAAACAAACCCACCAGTTAATCCTCCAAACAACCTGCCCCCTTCTGTACCGGGTCCCCGTAAATGAGGAGCGCGGGGCTGAAGTGTAACTAAAGCTGAACGGTAGCTCCTTCAGATGTCGAAACACTCCATGTAAGCGTGGTACACTGACTGCTCCTGGCCACAGAATGGACAGGTGGACGGGGTGTCGAAAACCTGTCGTACGGTACTGGCCTGTGCAACACCCTCCACCAACGCTAGGGGAAGGACCCCCCCATGGGCGTTTCATTGTGTTGCAGTAAAGGTTTCAGCGGGCAGAGGTTGCAGTGAAAGGGTGTCTGCACTGAGGAATGTTTCACACTGCTCTTGGTCCGTACACAGTGTGGCAGGACTGGGGTTGTTGAGGGCTGTGTTGGCGCGTGGCCAGGTGGTTAAGGCGTTTGTCTAGTGATCTGAAGGTCGCTAGTTCGAGCCTTGGCTGAGGCAGCGTGTTGTGTCCTTGAGCAAGGCACTTAATCACACATTGCTCTGCGACGACACTGTTGTCAAGCTGTATCGGTCCTAATGACCTTCCCTTGGACAACATCGGTGTCGTGGAGAGGGGAGACTTGCAGCATGGGCAACTGCTGGTCTTCCATACAACCTTGCCCAGGCCTGCGCCCTGGAAACCTTCCAAGGCGCAAATCCATGGTCTCATGAGACTAACGGATGCCTATTTGTTGAGGGCTTTTCTCAACTGCACCTATTGATGTGTTTGAATATTTAGAGACATTATGCCACTGTATGGTGAGTTGTACTGTTCTGTGCGTGGTCAAAAACCACAGACGGTCAGGGGAGAAACATGGCAAATCACACTCCCCCTGTGTTCTCTCCCCTGGCCTGCCCCCCCATATAGAACCTGAAGTGTGTATGGGAAACCCATGCAAGCACAGGGATAACGTGCAGACTCCACACAGACAGCACCTGAGGTCCGATTGAGCCCCCGGGTCTGGGGATGTGGAGAGAAGCTCTACCCTGTGAACAGCTCTGCTAATTTTTGGGGGTGGGTCGGTGGGAGGGTGGGTATTCCACCCAGAGGGGCTGGATCTCTGCCTAAAGGGGCAGGTAGGGTCTGTACACCCCCCCCCCCCATGTTGTCTGGCACCTAGGTGACCTACATCATCCTGCTGGGCTGTGGTGGGAGGGGGGAGTGACTAAGTGAGAAGACCACAGGGGCTTGGAGTCTGTGATGAAGGGAAGAGGGGGAGAGGGAGGGAGATTGGGGAGGGTGGTAAAGAGAGGGAGGAGGGTGGTGGTGGGTGGGATGGAGGATGAGGGTGAGAGGATCGGGGGAGAGTGAGTAGAGGGAGATGGGGAGGGGTAGGGAGAGGGACGGGGAGGAGGTTGGATTATTGGGAGCTGGAGAACTATGTCTCTATTGCAGGGTCACTGTGCCAAGGTCAGTTCCATCAATGATAAGAACGACTGGAAGACCGTACACCGAGCCCTGTCTGTCATCAACTTCAGCAGCACTGACATCGAGGTGAGGGGGGAGACAGTGAGAGCCTGGGGGCTGTTGTAAGAGGGGGTCTGGGCAGTGGGGATCACCTCTCCCCCTACCCCAGTCATCACCGAGGGGCGGTGCCTGGTTTGAGCCCTGATTCCTGGGACATTCCCTGAAGGCCTGAGGACCTGGGTATCCTCCCAGTGGGGAGGTATGGAGCTGTGTAGGAATGCTGGGGACATCCCCCTCTCCACATTCCCCCCTTCTGTACCCCCTCTCCCCAACCTACCTCTCTGCGTTCCCTCCTCCACGTGCTGCATGAAGCCCTCAGCTGGTTGTTGGGCTCAGTGCTGTAAGATGGATTGTGCAGGCGTCAGTGGGGGTGTGATGTGGGGTCCCTGATCTTTCTGCTACTGGCCGCTCCGCACAAGGTCATTCTCCCTGATGCTGGGGAGGACACGGTGCTCTGTGTTCCAAAATGTCCCCTCACGCTGGGTGGGCGGCTGAGCTGTAGGGAGCAAGGAGTGTGGGTGGGAACGGTGGGGACCTGTGCTTTCTCTGATATCACTCTCTTGTGTCTCTCTCTCTCTCTGGGACAGGAGCTGCTGAATGTCGTGGCGAGTGTCCTTCACCTGGGAAACCTGCAGTGCCTGGCAGACGACGATGGGAATGCGACCGTTAACGGGGAGAACCAGATACGCCTGCTTTCTCGGGTCAGTGCCACAGAATTGCAATCCACTGGGAAGTTCTGCTTGTGGCGGGTAGAGCGGAGGTCTTCGACGAAGCGGTCCCCAATTTATGACGGGTCTCACCACGGTAGAGACCCGACGACCAGCACAGTCTGAGGATGTGCTGGGGGCAGCCCGCCACATGCCACCACACTTCTGGTGCCAACAAAGCATGCCCACAACTTACAGAGCCTAACCCTTAGTGCCAACAAAGCGTGCCCACAACTTACTGAGCCTAACCCCTGGTGCCAACATAGCGCGCCCACAACTTACAGAGCCTAACCCCTGGTGCCAACAAAGCGTGCCCACAACTTACTGAGCCTAACCCCTGGTGCCAACATAGCGCGCCCACAATTTACAGAGCCTAACCCCTGGTGCCAACATAGCGTGCCCACAACTTACAGAGCCTAACCCCTGGTGCCAACAAAGCGCGCCCACAACTTACAGAGCCTAACCCTTAGTGCCAACATAGCGTGCCCACAACTTACAGAGCCTAACCCCTGGTGCCAACATAGCGTGCCCACAATTTACAGAGCCTAACCCCTGGTGCCAACATAGCGTGCCCACAACTTACAGAGCCTAACCCCTGGTGCCAACAAAGCGCGCCCACAACTTACAGAGCCTAACCCTTAGTGCCAACATAGCGTGCCCACAATTTACTGAGCCTAACCCCTGGTGCCAACAAAGCATGCCCACAACTTACAGAGCCTAACCCTTAGTGCCAACAAAGCGTGCCCACAACTTACTGAGCCTAACCCCTGGTGCCAACATAGCGCGCCCACAACTTACAGAGCCTAACCCCTGGTGCCAACAAAGCGTGCCCACAACTTACTGAGCCTAACCCCTGGTGCCAACATAGCGCGCCCACAATTTACAGAGCCTAACCCCTGGTGCCAACATAGCGTGCCCACAACTTACAGAGCCTAACCCCTGGTGCCAACAAAGCGCGCCCACAACTTACAGAGCCTAACCCTTAGTGCCAACATAGCGTGCCCACAACTTACAGAGCCTAACCCCTGGTGCCAACATAGCGTGCCCACAATTTACAGAGCCTAACCCCTGGTGCCAACATAGCGTGCCCACAACTTACAGAGCCTAACCCCTGGTGCCAACAAAGCGCGCCCACAACTTACAGAGCCTAACCCTTAGTGCCAACATAGCGTGCCCACAACTTACAGAGCCTAACCCCTGGTGCCAACATAGCGCGCCCACAACTTACAGAGCCTAACCCTTAGTGCCAACAAAGCGTGCCCACAACTTACTGAGCCTAACCCCTGGTGCCAACATAGCGCGCCCACAACTTACAGAGCCTAACCCCTGGTGCCAACAAAGCGTGCCCACAACTTACTGAGCCTAACCCCTGGTGCCAACATAGCGCGCCCACAATTTACAGAGCCTAACCCCTGGTGCCAACATAGCGTGCCCACAACTTACAGAGCCTAACCCCTGGTGCCAACAAAGCATGCCCACAACTTACAGAGCCCAAGCCCTGGTGCCAACATAGCGCGCCCATAACTTACAGAGCCTAACTCCTGGTGCCAACAAAGCGTGCCCACAACTTACAGAGCCTAACCCCTGGTGCCAACATAGCGTGCCCATAACTTACTGAGCCTAACCCCTGGTGCCAACATAGCGCGCCCACAACTTACAGAGCCTAACCCCTGGTGCCAACATAGCGCGCCCACAACTTACAGAGCCTAACCCCTGGTGCCAACAAAGCGTGCCCACAACTTACAGAGCCTAACCCCTGGTGCCAACATAGCGCGCCCATAACTTACTGAGCCTAACCCCTGGTGCCAACAAAGCGTGCCCATAACTTACAGAGCCTAACCCCTGGTGCCAACATAGCACGCCCATAACTTACAGAGCCTAACCCGTACATGTCTAGAATGTGGGAAGAAACAAGAGCACCCGGAGGAAATCCACGCTGTCACAGGGAGAAAGAACCTCAGACAGTGGTGGTAATTGACCCAGAGTCACTGACATTATAAAGAGTTGCACTAGTCACTACACTATTGTGCCACCATGTTTTTCCCCACTTCCCCCCCCACCCCCATGTCGTCTCAGTCCAGTCCCATCGAGGAGAATCAGTGTCTGAGTGTTGCTAATCTGATAAAGCTTCCCTCCCATGGTACCTGCTACCCACCCCTCTCTCTCCCTGCTCTGACCCCATCACATTGTGCAACCCTCTCCCCTACTCCTTCCTCCAAAGCCTCAGTCATCCCCTGATGCTCCCAGAACTCTCAGTCATGGGGAAATGCAGCTTAGAAACAGCCCTTCAGCCCTCTCAATCTGTGCTGGCCCATTTACATTAATGCCATTTTGTATTCTCCCCACGTTCCCATTAACTCCCCCTGAGACTCTACCCAACACCCCAACATCACGGGCAGTTTGACAGCGGCTGATTAATCACCAACCTGCATATTGTTGGGATTTGGGAGGAAACTGGAGTCCCAAGGGAATCTCGCGCTGTCAGCTGGGAGAGCGTGCAGACTCCACACGGACAGTACCAGAGATCAAGATTGAACCGGTGTCCCTGGACCCGAGAGGCAGCAGCACCACTCACAGCACCATTCTACCTGAGAGGTCACTTAACGCCGCCCTATCAGGCCAGCCACAAAACCACAAGATATGGGAACAGAGTGAGGCCATTTAGCTTATCGAGTCTGCTCCACCATTCCATCATGACTGATTATTGTTCCTGTCAACTCCATTCTCCTGCCTTCTCCCCGTAACCTCTGATGCCCTGACTAATCATGAACCTATCAACCTGCGCTTTAAACGTACCCAATGACTTGGCCACCACTGCTTTCTGTAGCAAAGAATTCCACAGATCCACCATCCTCTGGCAGAAGAAATTCCTCCTCATCTCTGTTCTAAAGGGACGTCCTTCTATTGAGGCTGTGTCCTCTGGTCTTAGACTCCCCCACTATAGGAAACATCCTCTCCACATCCGCTCTATCTGTGTCCTCTGGTCTTAGACTCCCCCACTATAGGAAACATCCTCTCTGTTGAGGTCTTTCAGTATTCAAAAGGTTTCAGTAAGATCCCCCCTCATTCTCCTAAACTTTGTGCTGCTCATACCTAGCCTGCCCCCACCCTCCCCACCTGTCCTGCCCTCACAGCAACCCTACACCTTACAATGAATCAACCTGAGTTGAATTGACTTTATTCCTTACATCTTTCACATACAAGAGGAGTAAAAATCTTTACGTTATGTCTCTGTCTAAGTGTGCAATATGCGATCATAGTAATTTATAATAAACAGAACAGCCAATGTAACATAGAAATACACTCAAATCAGCATGAGTTAATCAGTCTGAACTCTGAAGTTTACAGTGAAGTTTTCTTGTGCCTTACAGTTGCTGGGTGTTCCTGGTCCAACCCTGCGGGAGGCCCTGATCCACAAGAAGATCACTGCCAAGGGAGAGGAGGTGAGATGTACCAGTGTGTAGCCAGATGCTGGGTTGCAGTGTAATTTCCTGAGCCAGATGTGTGGAAGGTCTGTGTGTGTGTGTGTGTGTGTGAGAGAGGGAGAGGGAGGGGTGGATGGGCGGATGGGCCTGGGTGATACAGGGGGATCCAGGCCCCAGCCCCTGGACTGAGTGGCAGTGAAGTAACTGTGTTGTGGGCCCAGGCTCCCCTTACCAGATGGGTGGTTAAAGGATGCGATTGGGTGGGACGTGGTGGGGCTGGAGGCTTGTAAACGGCAGCCAGGCCATTCAGGACGTTCACACAGAGTGCAGTCAGATTCAGATTCATTTGTTTGTTCCACGTACATGGAAACATACGATGAAATGCATCCGTGCATTAACAACCAGCACATCCTCAGGATATGCTGGAGACAGCCCATGAGTCAGGGGCAAAGCCTCCAACCTCAGGAAGGATATGAGCTGTAGCAGGGCAGCACAGGGCAGGTGTTTATTGGGGAAATGTTCCCTTCCTGATCACTGTGTCTCCCTCTCTCCTCACAGTTGATCAGCCCCCTGAACGTCGAGCAGGCAGCCTACGCACGGGATGCTCTGGCAAAGGCAGTCTACGGACGGACCTTCTCTTGGCTGGTGAACAAGATCAACGAGTCCCTTGCTCACCAGGTAGGAGGTGGGAGTAAGCTCTCTCATTCACCCCGCACCACACACTCCACAGATGTCCAGGTGACACTGGCTATCCACAGACAGATGGTGATACCGTCCCCATGAACACAACACCGAGAAGAATCTGACCGCTGTCTACTCCAATTTATTAACAGCCCCGT
This sequence comes from Mobula hypostoma, assembly GCF_963921235.1. Lineage (NCBI taxonomy): Eukaryota > Metazoa > Chordata > Chondrichthyes > Myliobatiformes > Myliobatidae > Mobula > Mobula hypostoma. The sequence continues at coordinate 2,766,182 of NC_086119.1, read as the reverse complement.
CTCCTCTTTCCTCGTACAGAACCTTATCCTATGCCTTCTGGAAATCCAAATACCCTAGACCTACCACTTCTCCTCATCCACCTTAGGGAAATGCGTACAGTCATAGAACATTGCAGCATAGAAACAGGCCCTCTGGCCCATCTAGTTCATGTTTAGTCTCATTTACTAGCCCTCCATACACCTCCCATCTTTGTACCGATCCAAATTTCTCTTCAAGGTTGAAATCAAACCCACATCCATTGGCAGCTCATTCCACACTCTCACCACCCTCTGGGTGAAAAACCTCCCCCTCATGTTCACCTTAAAAAGGGCTTTCTCCCCAGCAAAAAAGAGCTCTGACTGGCGACCAGTCTGGAGATTGGAAGTTTTGAGAGGAGGGGACTTCACTCAGGTCCACTGCCCGAGTAGAAAAGCCAGCAGCAGGTCACTACGGTGGAAAAGAGCTTTAACCACTGACTAACTGGTGTTTGGGATTGAATAGCAAGAGCAAGTTAAAGGAAGGCAGGGGCAAGCAGAGCAGCCATCGTCTGAGTGGACGAGTCGGAGTGGTGATCTTGAGGCTTCACTCAGAGAAAACAAAGAAAAGAAAAGCTCAAGTGAAGTTCCCATCTTTATACCTGCTCAGCTAGGACAGCAGAGATGCCAGGCAGGATAGTGCAATGCTTCTCTTGAAAAATGTGGGAAGACTGGGAGATGTCCAGTGTCCCTGGCCACTAGAGCTGTGAGAAGTGTATCCAGCTACAGCTTTAACAATCTGCGTTAAGGAATTGGAGCTGGAACTGGATGAATTCACGATCATTTGGGAGGCTGAGGGGGTGACAGGTGGGACATTTCGAGAAGTAGTTATGCCCAAGGTGCAGGACACAGGGAACTGGGTGACAGTCAGGAAGGGGAAAGGGGTTAAGTGGCCATCCCCCTCAACAACAGGTATATCAGTTTGGATACTGTCGGGGGGTGACCTAACAGAGAAAGTCACAATGGTCGGGTCTCTGGCACTGAGTCTGTTTCTGTGACTCAGAAGGGAAGGGGGCGAGCTGTGGTGATAGGGCATTCGTTAGTTATGGGAATGGGCAGAGGGTTCAGTGGGTGAAAATGAGATTCCCAGATGGTAGGTTGCCTCCTGGGCACCAGTGTCTGGAGTATCTTGAGTGGGAGGGTGAACAGTCAGATGTCGTGGTCCATGAAATGGAATGGGTAGGATGAGTGACGAGGTTCTGCAAAGGAAGTTCAGGGAGTTACGTGCAAAGCTAAAGGGCAGGATCACCAGGGTTGTGATCTCAGGATTGCTACCCATGCCAAGTGCTGGCCACAAAAACAAAGGAGCTGGTTCTGGATTACAGGAATGGAGTTGGGCTAACCCCTATTGACATCAACGGATCTGGGGTTGAGAGGGTAAACAGCTTCAAGTTCCTTGACATCCACATCACCGAGGACCTCACGTGGTCTGTAAACACCAGCTGTGTGGTGGAAAAGGCACAACAAGCCTCTTTCCCCTCAGTCATTTGAGGAAGTTTGGTATGGGCCCCCAAATTCTAACAACTTTCTACGGGGGCACAATTGAGAGTATTCTGACTGGCTGCATCACTGCCTGGTATGGGAATTGTACTTCCCTCAATTGCAGGACTCTGCAGAGAGTGGTGCGGACAGCCCAGCACATCTGTAGTTGTGAACTTATCATGATTCAGGACATTTACAAAGACAGGTGTGTAAAAAGGGCCCGAAGGATCACTGGGGACCCGAGTCACCCCAACCACAGTCTATTCCAGCTGCTACCATCCAGGAAACGGTACCACAGCATAAAAGCCAGAACCGGCAGTCTCTGGGACAGCTTCTTCCACCAGGCTATCAGACTGATGAACTCACACTGACGAGTGTATTTTATATTACATTGATTGTTCTATTTATTATAAATTATTATAAATTACTATGATTGCACGTTGCACATTTAGATGGAGACGTAACGTAGAGAGTTTTACTCCTCACGTATGTGAAGGATATAAGAAATGAAGTCAATTCAAATAGCTTTTTAGAGCAGATCGTGGTTGAGCCTGCTAGAAGATCAGCTGTGGAGAAAAAGATTTTGGAGAAACAGATTAACAGAGCAAAAATTAGTGGCAAATTAGAGGATTGGAGGGATTTTAAAAAACAACAGAGGGCACCAAAATAAAGTCATTAAGAAGGTAAAGATAGAATATGAAAGTAGGCTAGCCAATAATATTAAACAAAATACCAAAATTTTCTTCAGATACATAAAACGTTAAAGAGAGGCAAGAAATGATGCTGGACAACTGGAAAACAATGCTGGAGAAGTAGAAATGGGGGACAACAAAATGGCAGACGAACTGAATAGGTATTTTATATTAGTCTTCACCATGGAAGACACCAGCTGTTTGGTGGAAGTTTTAGGTGTTGGGGATCATGAAGTGTGTGAAGTTACCATTGCTAGGGAGAAGGTTCCTGGAAAACTGAAAGGTCTGAAGGTAGATAATTCACCTGGACCAGATGGTGTACGCCCCAGGGTTCTGAAAGAGGTGGCTGAAGAGATTGAGGAGGCATTAATAATGGTCTTTTAAGAATCAGTAGATTCTGGAATGTTTCTAGAACACTGGAAGATTATAGATGTCATTCCACTCTTCAAGAACGAAGAGAGGTAGAAGAAAGGAAATAATAGGTCAGTTAATTTGACCTCAGTGGTTGGGAAGATGTTGGAGTCGATTCTTAAGTATGTATTTTCAGGGTGCTTGGAGGCACGTGATAAAATAGTCAGTATGGTTTTCTCAAAAGAAAATCTTGCCTGACAAATCTGTTGGAATTCTTTGAAGAAATAACAAGCAGGATAGACAAAGGAGAATCAGTTGATGTTGTGTACTTGGATTTTCAGAAAGCCTTTGACAAGTATCACACATGAGGCTGCTTGACAGGTTACGAGCCGTGATATTTCATGAAAGAGTTTAGCTTGGATAAAGCAGTAGCTGGTTGGCAGGAGGCAGAGTGGGGATAAAGGGAGTCTTTTCTAGTTGGCTGCCAGTGACTAGTGGTGTTTCACAAGGGTCTGTGTTGGGACCGATTCTTTTTGCATTATATGTCAATGATTTGGATGATGGAATTGATGGCTTTGTTGCAAAGTTTGCAGACAGTATGAAGATGGGTGGAGGAAGTAGGCTACAGAAGAACTTAGATTAGGAGAATAGGCAAAGAAATGGCAGATGGAATACAGTGTTGGGAAGAATATGGTCATGAACTTTGGTAGAAGAAATGAAAGGGTTGACTTTTTTAAATGGAGAGAAAATACAAATAAAAAACTGAGACGCAAAGGGACCTGGGAGTCCTTGTGCAAGATTCCCTAAAGATTAATTTACAGGTTGAGTCTGTGGTGAGGAAGGCTATTATTCCTCTCCATAGATGCTGCCTGACCTGCTGAGTTCGTCCAGCTTTTTGTGTATGTTGCTAGGGATTTTAAGGAGATTTGAAGGGTGAGTTTTGCACGCAGAAGGTAGTGTTAGTATAAAAGAAGCTATCGGAGGTGATGAAGTCAGATCCAATAATGATTATTATAAGGACAAGGATTGGAGAGATGTAAAGGATATGGTCTGTTGTGGGCAAATAGGTTTAGTGTAGATAGCCATCAGAGCTGGCATGGAAGAGGTGGGATTAAAGTACTGTATAAGGTGTTGGTGAGGCTCAATTTGGAGTACTGTATCCAGTTCTGGTCACCTACCTACAGAAAATACGTCAATAAGATTGAAAGAACACAGAGAAAATTTACAAGGATGTTGCTGGGACACAATGACTTGAGCTATATGGAAAAGTTGAATATGTTAGGTCTTTATTCCCTGTGGGAGAATGAGGGAGATTTGATAGGGGTATTCAAAGTAATGAGGGGTATAGATAGGGTAAATGTAAGCAGGCTTTCCTACTGAGACTAGAACAAGAGGTGAAAGGTGAAATATTAATGGGAAGATGAGGGGAAATTTCTTCACTTAGAGGGTGGTGAGAGTGGAATGAGCCACGAGTTCATGTGGTGGATAAGGTTCGATTTCAACATTTAAGAGAAATCTGGATGGGTATGATCTGGGTGCAGGTTGATGGAACCAGGTAGAATAATTCAGTAAATACTAGATGGGCTGAAAGGCCTGTTTCTGTGCTGTAGTGCTCCATGACTCTATGACCTGTTTCTTTATTACCTGATTCAATGATTATCTCACTCATTGGGCCCAGTGTTTACCAGAGGAACTTGTGTCAGCTGTAGGAATATTTACATTATTTGCAGGTTTGCTCTCAAGCTTCATCTTCTCCATGGCAATATTTTTAGTCAGTCTTTGCTGGTTTCAAAATGTCCCAGTTCTATGGGCTCCTGTGACACTCCACAATTACTCCTGTTACTCTCTGCCGTTACTCCTGTTACTCTCCTCCGTTACTCCTATTACTCTTTACTGTTACTCCCGTCACTCTCCGCCGCTACTCCTGTTACTCTACTGTTTCTCTGTCCTTCTCACTTGGAGTCAGCTCAGACAGGTGGACGCTTATCCCAGAAATATTCCTTCCAAAGCACAATGTACCATGCAGGGATTTCAGAAATTCAACCACTGTCTTTAACCCATCTCCCCAGTCCTTTGTAATTACCTTTAATAAAGGACGCTGATTTCAGTCCCATGCTGGAGTGCTTGGGTATGTGCCCTGGGTCAAGGAATGGAACTGGATCACAGGGTATTAAAGGAAACGTCCAGCCAGTGGTGGGGGTCAAGGATACGTGGTGGGGGCAAGGACACGTGGGGAACAAGGACACGTGGTGGGGGTCAAGAACACGTGGGGAACAGGGACACGGGACAGGGACACGTGGGGAACAGGGACACGTGGGGACAGGGACACGGGAACAGGGACACGTGGGGACAGGGACACGTGGTGGGGGTCAAGGACACGTGGTGGGCTGAGAGGGCTTGAGTCACAGGGACAGACATTCTGACCACCGACGGTTGGTTGGAAGTGGGTGACCAGGAGAAGCTGTGGTGTGACCTTGGGGAACTTGGGGACAGGACAGGTTGGTGGGGCCCATTTCGAGGACGGATATCCGAAACCCAAGATTCTGCAGATGCTGGAAATCTTGGAGGAACTCAGCAGGTAAGGCAGCATCCATGGAGAGGAATAAACAGCTGATGTTTCGGGCCGAGTCCTGATGAAGGGTGATGGCCTGAAACATCAACTGTTTACTCCTCCCCACAGGTGCCTGACTTGCTGAGTTCCTCCTGCACTTTGTGTGTGTGTGTGTGTGTGTTGCTCTGCCTGTCTTTGGGTAGCTCCACTTTGTTTGTCACCTACAGGACTCCACGTACTCAGAGAACTACAGACCCAATGTCATCGGGCTGCTGGACATCTACGGGTTTGAAGTGTTTCAGCACAACAGGTAGGTGGATACCAACCTCCACAGAGATCCATCACTGCTCTTGCCTGTCCATTCTTCCATTCTAACCCTGCCTGCATCTCCCTGAAGAGATACCTCCACAGAGATACATCACTGTATCACTCTTGCCTGCCCATTCTTCCATCCTAACCCTGCCCGCATCTCCCTGAAGAGATACCTCCACAGAGATACATCACTGTATCACTCTTGCCTGCCCATTCTTCCATTCTAATTCTGTCTCCATCTCACTGCTCTTGTCTGTCCATTCTTCCATTCCAAACCCTGCCCGCATCTCCCTGAAGCACTGCTATCAGTAAACTAGAACACAGTGCAGTGCAGATCCTTGGTCCCACAATCTGACAATCTTTTAATCTACTCTAAGATCAATCTTACCCTACCCTCCCACATAACCCTCCAATTTTCTTTCGTCCATGTGCCTATCTAAGAGTCTCTTAAATGTGCCTCTACTGTCACCCCGGGCAACATGAACACCTACCTCTGACATTCCCCTTATACAGTGCCTATAAGAAGTATTCACCCCTCCCTGCAAGTTTTCCAGTTTTATTGTTTCACGACATTGAGTCACAGTGGATTTAATTTGGCTTTCTTTGACACTGGCCAACAGTAAAAGACTCATTTGTGTCAAAGTGAAAACAGATCTCTACAAAGTGATCTAAATTAATTACAAATATAAAACACAAAATAATTGATTGCATAAGTATTCACCCCCTTTAATATGACACAACAAATCATCACTAGTACACACAATTGGTTTTACAAGTCACATAATTAGTTAAGGTGTCCTAGCTGTGTATAAACCTACATGCAGTCAAGGTGTTTCAATAGATTGCAGTCAAAATACACCTGTATCTGGAAGGTCCAACTGCTGGTGAGTCAGTATCCTGGCAAAAACTACACCATGAAGACAAAAGAACTCTCCAAGCAACTCTGTGAAGAGGTTATTGAAAAGCACAAGTCAGGAGATGGATGCAAGAACATTTCCAAGTCACTGAGTACAGTTAGGTCAATCGTTAAGAAATGGGAAGAATATGGCAGAGCTATAAATCTGCCTAGAACAGGACGTTCTCAAAAACTGAGTGATGGTGCAAGAAGGGACTTGTGAGGGAGGCCACCAAGAGACCTGGAGGAGTTACAAGCTTCAGTGGCTGAGAGGGGAGAGACCGCACATATAACTGTTGCCTGGGTGCTTTTCCAGTCGCAGCGTTATGGGAGAGTGGCAAAGAGAAAGCCACTGTTGAAAGAAACATGCTGTGGGGATGCTTCACTGCAGCAGACCCTGGAAAGCTTGTGAAGGTAGAGGGTAAAATGAATGCAGCAAAATACAGGGAAATCCTCGAAGAAAACCTAATGCAGTCTGCAAAAGAACTGCGACTTGGGAAATTTGTTTTCCATCAAGATAATGCCAAGCATAAAGCCAAAACTTCAGAGGAATGGCCTAAGAACAGCAAAGTTAATGTCCTGGAGTGGCCAACTCAGTCCAGACCTCAATCCAATTGAGAATTTGTGTCTGGATTTGAAAAAGGTTTTTCACTCATGATCCCCATGCAATCTGACAGAGCTTGAGCAGTTTTGTAAAGAAGAATGGGGAAAATTGCAGTGTCCAGATGTGCAAAGCTGATAGAGACCTATCCACACAGACTCAAGGCTGTAATTGCTGCCAAAGGTGCATCTACTAAATACTGGTTTGAAGGGGGTGAATACTTATGCAATCAATGTTTACAAAACATTGTTCTGAGTTTAATAATTGGAATAAATATAGACCAATTTGTAGAAATTTGTTTTCACTTTGACACGAAGGAGCCTTTTCTGTTGAATCAGTGTCAGATAAGCAAAATTAAATCCACTGTGATTCAATGTTGTAAAACAATAAAACATGATTACTTCTGGGGCAGAGGGGGTGAATACATTGTACACCTTAAAAATATTCCCCTTTGTATTAGCCATTTCCGCCCTGGGAAAAAGGAGCTGGCTGTCCACTTGATTTTTGCTGCTTTTACTGAACACAATATTCCAAGTGTGGTCTAACCGGGCTGTATAGAGCTGCAGTATTACCTCATGGCATGTGAACCCAGTCCCCCGATTAATGAAGGCTAACACTAAATATGCCTTTTAATCTGTATACAGAGCACTCTGCAGTCACCTGACCTCTGACCCAGTCCTGGGGTCACTCTCTGACCCCTGACCCATGCCTTCTCCCTGGTCCTGTGATGTAGCTAAACCCCCTACCCCACCCCCCACTCAGTCAAAACTCACCAAGTCTTCTTGCTTCTCCTGAAGACTCTGAGAGGTTGGACTGACTTTATTGGGGGGGGGGGCGTTAGGCAGATATTATGGACCTGAGGGGTTGGCACTGGAGAAAGATGGTCCTGGAATGGGAGCTGGGGGGTGTTCCGAGGGGAACCGGAACGGGATGAGGTGGGTGGTGGTAGGGTTCTGCAGCAGTGTGGAGTGAGTGGGGTGGGGGGCATGGCTGTATCAGCCCCATCCTCTTCATCTCTGGTCATCCAGTGAAGAGGGGGGCAGGGAGGGAGGTAGATGTCCCAGTTAGTGTGCAAACTAGGATCGCTATTTGTGGCTCCTGCAGGCAGGCAGCTTGGGCTGACGGCCTGGCAATGTTCTGCAGGTATGTTCGTGCCCGGCAAAGAACACATGGTATCCATGGGGTAACAGAGAGACACTTTGGGACTGTTGGGCACCGCAGGGGGTAAATGCCATCTTCAGTGTGGATGGGAATGTGTGAGTCACAATTTCTGATTTTTGTTTGTAATGTAATTGTATTCTCATACTGCAGTGGCTATTAAGTGTATTTTTATAAAAAAGAAAGGACATGTAGAGGTCAGCGAGTGAGCTGCCCACACCAGGGTCAGTACAGGGCATGTTCTCCAGCGGGTGGGGGCGGGCAGAGCTGGAAACTTCAGGCTACCCTCACCCAGCGAACAGCTGATGAGCCACAGGCCGGGAGTGGAGGGGTTGGGTTGGGTGGTTCAGTGTGCCATTACTGTGTCCCTCTGCTCAGAAAGCCGGTCTCTCTCTCTGCACAGCTTCGAGCAGTTCTGTATCAATTACTGCAACGAGAAGTTGCAGCAGCTTTTCATCGAGCTGACACTGAAATCTGAACAGGAGGAGTACGAGTCGGAGGGAATCGCGGTGAGTCACGGGCAGGCTGCCCTCCGTAACTCTGCTCCAGCTGCCTCTGATACATGGCCCGAGGCACAAGGGAGCAGAACATGATACATCCCTACCTCATCCTCAATATCCCTCGAGCCCTTCCTCGCTCTCTCTCTCTGCATCTCCCCCCAAGCCCTCTTCAGCCTTCACGTTCTCCTTTCTCCTCAAACTGTCTGTATCTCTAGTTGTCCTCTTGTTGTGCACCTTCCCCCCATTCTCCTACTCAGCATGTGCTCCTATCTCTCCCAGTCTCCATTTTCCCCACCCCCATCGTCTCCTTGGCTCCATCTCCCCCTTCCTTCCATCCTGTCTCCTGTCCTCCACTCTCTCCCTCCCCTTCCACTCTCTCTCCGTACCCCACTCCTTTCCATCTCCGTCTCCCCCTTCCTTCCATCCTGTCTCCCGCCCTCCACTCTCTCTCTCCCCTTCCAGTCTCTCTCTCTACCCCACTCCTTTCCATCTCCGTCTCCCCCTTCCTTCCATCCTGTCTCCCGTCCCCCACTCTCTCTCTCTCCATCCCCAACAATCTCCCTATCGCCATCTCCCCCTCCCCCACTCTCTCATCCATTGCTTTCTCTTACCTCCTTCCCCCTCCGCTCTCTCCCCTTCCCCTCCGCTCTCTCCCCTTCCCCTCCGCTCTCTCCCCTTCCCCTCCGCTCTCTCCCCCTTCTCTCCCCTTCCCCTCCACTCTCTCCCCCTTCTCTCCCCTTCCCCTCCGCTCTCTCCCCTTCCCCTCCGCTCTCTCCCCTTCCCCTCCGCTCTCTCCCCCTTCTCTCCCCTTCCCCTCCGCTCTCTCCCCCTTCTCTCCCCTTCCCCTCCGCTCTCTCCCCTTCCCCTCTGCTCTCTCCCCTTCCCCCTCTGCTCTCTCCCCTTCCCCCTCCGCCCTCTCCCCTTCCCCCTCTGCCCTCTCCTCTTCCCCCTCCGCTCTCTCCCCTTCCCCTCCGCTCTCTCCCCTTCCCCTCCGCTCTCTCCCCTTCCCCTCCGCTCTCTCCCCCTTCTCTCCCCTTCCCCTCCGCTCTCTCCCCCTTCTCTCCCCTTCCCCTCCGCTCTCTCCCCCTTCTCTCCCCTTCCCCTCCGCTCTCTCCCCTTCCCCTCTGCTCTCTCCCCTTCCCCCTCCGCCCTCTCCCCTTCCCCCTCTGCCCTCTCCTCTTCCCCTCCGCTCTCTCCCCCTTGCCCTCCGCTCTCTCCCCCTTGCCCTCCGCTCTCTCCCCCTTGCCCTCCGCCCTCTCCCCCTTCCCCTCCACCCTCTCCCCCCCACCCTCTCCCCCTTCCCCTCCGCCCTCCCCTTCCCCTCCGCCCTCCCCTTCCCCTCCGCCCTCCCCTTCCCCTCCACCCTCCCCCTTCCCCCCGCCCTCCCCCTTCCCCTCCGCCCTCTCCCCTTCCCCCTCCGCCCTCTCCCCTTGCCCTCCGCCCTCTCCCCTTCCCCTCCGCCCTCTCCCCTTCCCCTCCACCCTCTTCCCCCCGCCCTCTCCCCTCCCCCCCCGCCCTCCCCTTCCCCTTCCCCTCCGCCCTCCCCCTTCCCCTCCGCCCTCTCCCCTTCCCCCCCGCCCTCCCCTTCCCCTCCGCCCTCCCCCTTCCCCCCCGCTCTCTCCCTTCCCCCCCGCTCTCTCCCCTTCCCCTCCGCTCTCTCCCCTTCCCCCCCGCTCTCTCCCCTTCCCCCTCCGCCCTCTCCCCTTCCCCCTCCGCCCTCTCCCCTTCCCCCTCCGCCCTCTCCCCACCCCCTCCGCCCTCTCCCCACCCCCTCCGCCCTCTCCCCCTTCCCTCCGCCCTCTCCCCTTCCCTCCGCCCTCTCCCCTTCCCTCTGCCCTCTCCCCTTCCCTCTGCTCACTCCCCCTTCCCTCCGCTCACTCCCCTTCCCCTCCGCTCACTCCCCTTCCCCTCCGCCCTCTCCCCTTCCCCCTCCGCCCTCTCCCCTTCCCCTCCGCTCTCTCCCCCTTGCCCTCCGCCCTCTCCCCTTCCCCTCCGCCCTCTCCCCTTCCCCTCCGCCCTCTCCCCCTTCCCCTCCACCCTCTCCCCCCCGCCCTCTCCCCCTTCCCCTCCGCCCTCCCCTTCCCCTCCGCCCTCCCCCTTCCCCCCCGCCATCCCTTCCCCCCGCTCTCTCCCCCTCTGCTCTCTCCCCTTCCCCCTCTGCCCTCTCCCCTTCCCCCTCTGCCCTCTCTCCTTCCCCCTCCGCCCTCTCCCCTTCCCCCTCCGCCCTCTCCCCTTCCCCCTCCGCCCTCTCCCCTTCCCCTCCGCCCTCTCCCCGCCCTCTCCCCCTTCCCTCCGCCCTCTCCCCTTCCCTCCGCCCTCTCCCCTTCCCTCCGCCCTCTCCCCTTCCCTCCGCCCTCTCCCCTTCCCCCTGCCCTCTCCCCCTTCCCTCCGCCCTCTCCCCCTTCCCTCCGCCCTCTCCCCCTTCCCTCCGCTCACTCCCCCTTCCCTCCGCTCACTCCCCCTTCCCTCCGCTCGCTCCCCCTTCCCTCCGCTCGCTCCCCCTTCCCTCCGCTTACTCCCCTTCCCCTCCGCCCTCTCCCCTTCCCCCTCCGCCCTCTCCCCTTCCCCTCCCAACCCTCCCCTTCCCCTCTGCCCCTCCCCTTCCCCTCTGCCCCTCCCCTTCCCCTCTGCCCCTCCCCTTCCCCTCCGCCCTCCCCTTCCCCCTTCGCCCCTCCCCTTCCCCTCCGCTCCCTCCCCTTCCCCTTTGCCCTCTCCCCTTCCCCTCCGCCCTCTCCCCTTCCCCTCTGCTCTCTCCCCCTTCCCCCTCTGCCCTCTCCCCTTCCCCCTCCGCTCTCTCTCCTTCCCCTCCGCTCTCTCCCCTTCCCCTCCGCCCTCTCCCCTTCCCCCTCCACTCTCTCCCCTTGCCCTCCCACCCTGGTATGTGGGACCTGGCTTCAGAACTTAAGGGCAAGATCTGATCGCGGGGTTTAAAATGATGAAGGGCTTGATATTGTCAAGGGGAAGCAGTTTCTGATCTTGTGTTTCTGGATGGAAGGAATGGGGGAGGACCAGCTTTATTATCTCTGACACATGTTGTAAAAGGGAGAGCACAATACTGGGGTAGCGTACATGGGTTTGTTGTCCATTGGAGGGGAAGAAGTTGTTGCTGAAACGTTGAGTGTGTGTCGTCAGGCTCCGGTAGCTCCTCACTGACCGCAGTAATGAGAAGAGGCCGTGTCCTGAATGTGAGGGGCTTTAATGATGGCTGCTGCCTTTTTCAGGCATTGCCTTATGAAGGGTTCCTGGATTCTGGGGGGGCTGGTGCCCATGATGGAGCTGGCCTAGTTTACTACTCTCTGCAGCTGTTTCCCATCCTGTGCAGTGACCCCTCCACACCAGACGGTGATGTAACCAGTCAGAATGCTCCCTATAGTACATCTGTAGAACTTCTCTAGAGTCTTTGGTGACAAACCAAATCTCCTGAAACTTCGAATGAAGTATATCCACTGTTGTGCTTTCTTCATAATTGCATCAATATGTTGGGCCCAGGATAGATCCCCAGAGATGCTGACAGCCAGGATTTAGAAGCTGCTCACCCTTTCCACTGCTGATCCCTCGATGAGGACTGGTGTGTAATCCCTCGATGACCTGTGTGTGATCCCTCGACTTCCCCCTCCTGAAGTTCACAATCAGTTCCCTGGTCTTTTTGTTGAGTGTGAGGTTGTTACTGTAACATCACTCACCCGGTCAGCACCTCACTGCTGTACGCTGCTGACTTGTAGTCTATGGGGGCTGGGGGCGGGGGTGAATGTGTTGGCATGTGAGGGGTCCAGCTCCTGTTCAATGCCTCGGTGTGTGTCTTACAGTGGGAACCCGTTCCATACTTCAACAACAAGATCATTTGTGACCTGGTGGAAGAGAAGCACAAAGGGATCATCTCCATCATGGTGAGCACTGACGCACCTCGCGCATCATAAGACCACCAGACATAGGAACTAGGCCGTTCGGCCCATCGAGTCTGCTCCACCATTCCATCATGGCTGATTTATCATCCCTCTCAACCCCATTCTCCTGCCTTATCCCCATAACCTTCGACAACCTCACTAATCAAGAAACTATCAACCTATACTTTAAATGTACCCAATGACTCGATCTGCACAGCCGTCTGTGGCATGAAATCCCACAGCTTCACTGCCCCCTGGTAAAGAAATATGTCCTGTCTGTTCTAAATAGACATACCCCTATTTTGAGGTTGTGCTCTCTAGTCCTAGACTCCCCCCACTATAGGAAACTTCTTCTCCACATCTACTCTATCTAGGCCTTTCAATGAGATCCCCCCCCCCCCCTTTCTTCTGAACTCCAGCTTGTACAGGCCCAGAGCTATCAAACACTCCTTGTATGTAAACCGTTTAATTCCTGGGAGCCTTCTCGGGATCCTGTCCAATGCCAGCTCAGCTTTTAGATAAGGGACCCAAAACTGCTCACAATACTTAAGTGCGGTCTGAACGATGCCTTATAAAGCCTTGCTTTTATATTCTAGTCCTCTTGAAATGAGTGCCAACATTGCATTTGCCTTCCTCACCACTGACTCAACCTCCAGTGGTCCCTTAGCACCTCTGGTTTTTGAATTTTCTCCTGTTTAGTCAATGTCTTTACTGCTTCTACCAAAGTGTTTGACCATATACCTCCCCACACTATATTTCATCTGCCACTACTATGCCCATTCTCCCAATTTGTCCAAGTCCTTCTGCAAACTCCCTGCTTCCTCAACACTACCTGCTTGCACCTGTCTTTGTATTGTCTGCAAACCTGGCCACAAAGCCATCAATTACGTCATCAAATCATTGATATACAATGTGAAAAAATGCGGCCCCAATAATGACCCCTGCGGAACACCTCTAGTCACTGACAGCCAATCAGAAAAGGCCCCTTTATTCCCACTGTTTGCCTCCTGTCAATCTTCTATCCATGTTAGTGTCTTTCCGGTAATACCACAGGTTCTTACCTTGTTGGCAGCCTCGTGCGGCACCTTGTCAAAGGCATTTCGAAAATCCAAGTACACAACATCCACCTTTGTCTGTCCTGCTTGTTACTTCCACAAAGAATTCCGACTGATTTGTCAGGCAAGATTACCCCTCAGAGAACCTTGCTGACCTTGGCTGACTTTATCACGTGTCTCCAAGTCCCCTGAATCCTCACCCTCAGTGATATACTCCCAGCATCTTTCCAACCACTGAATCAGGCTAACCGGCCTATTATATCCTTTCTTCTGCCTCCCTCACTTCTTAAAAGATGGAGTGATATTTTCAGTTTTCCAGTATTCTGGAATCACTTCTCTGTCTGCACAGTCAGCCCTCAATGTGACCCGACCCACCCCTCCCAGCCTCCTGCACTGGTTACAGACCCAGCCCCTCCCTCACTTCCTGACTGACCGTTCCATTCCCTCCATCCTTCCTCTCCATCCTGCCTTCCCGACACACCGGCTGACCCTCAGCCCTGCCTCACCGAGACTCATCCGCAAGACCCTCTGTGTGGAGTCTTGCTGTGCACTGACTGCCGTGGATCTTGTTCCCAGGACGAGGAGTGTTTAAGACCTGGTGATGCGACTGATTTGACCTTCCTGGAGAAGCTGGAGGAGACGGTGGGATCCCACCCCCACTTCACGACGTGAGTAGCTGTTTTCTACCACCCCCCCCCACCCCCGTGCTCGTCCTTCAGCGTGTGAGGTGAGCTGGCCCCATCCTCCTCTCCACCACCTCTATGTACAGCTGTATGCACTGATCTGTGTGACCACACAGGCAAAACCATTTCACTAGATCCAGCAAATGTGACTAACAAATGAACTGCCCGACCACACACTCAACTCACAGAGAGCCTTGGCACAGTCAGAACAAGCTTTCTCCTTTCGCCCTGTGTCAACCCCTCTCTCTCTCGTGCTCTTCTGTTCTCATTCTCTCTCCCCCACCCCGTTCCCCTGTCCCTCCCCCTCCCCCTCTGTTGCTCTGTCTGTCTCTCTCTCGCTGTCTGTCTGACTGTCTCTTTCCCTCTTTGCCTCTCTCTCTCTTGCTGTCTCTGTCTCTCTCTCTGTCTCTCTCTCTCTCTCTCTTTCTCTCTCCTGTCCACAACCCCCCACAGCTCCCTGTAAACTAATGTATGCTCTGTCTGTCATCAGACACAAGCTGGCGGACCAGAAGACGCGGAAGACCCTGGGCCGGGAGGATTTCCGCCTGCTACACTATGCGGGTGAGGTGAATTACAATGTGACAGGTAAGCGCGTCTCCCACCCGCCTCTGCACATCGCAGTCCCTGCTGGCACCCTGCTGACAGCCCGTGTCTTCCCGCAGGATTTCTCGACAAGAACAATGACCTCCTGTTCCGGAATCTGAAGGAGGTGAGTGTGAGGGTGGGGGCGAGACTGAGGGTAAAGGTGATCAGCACTGGTACACTGAGTGTGGGTCTGCGCTCAGTGCTGTGACCTGCCCTGACGGGTGATCAGAGTCAGTGAGACCCTGCGGGGGGAACAAAGGCAGGGCAGGGGGAAGGGCTACACGGGGCCCATAAAACCACGAGACGTCGGACAGAACTAGTGCATCTGGCCCGTTGAATCTGTTCTGCCATTCCATTCTCTCACCGCTCATTTATTATCCCTCTCAACCCTATTTTCTGCCTTCTCCCTGATAAGACCATCGGAGCAGAAACAAGGTCAATGGGCTGAACGGCCACCCCACCCCCTCAATGTTCCACCGTGAGTTGGTTTATTTATTTATTTAGAGATAGGGGTGGATCAGGCCTTCCAGCCCAACAAGCCTCACCACCCAGTAACCCACCAATTTCATTCTGGCCTAATCACAGGACAATTTGCAGTGACCCTGCTAACCAGTACGTCTTTGGCCTGTGGGAAGAAACCAGAGCTTCTGGAGGAAACCCACACGCTTATGGGGAGGATGTGCAGACACCTTACAGAGGACGTGGGAGTTGAACTCTGAACTTTGACACCCCGAGCATCAAGCTGATCATTACACTAGCGGGGTGCCCCCGGCGGTGGGATTTTGACAGGCCTGTCAGTTAAAGTCCAGGCTGCTCAGGGTAATCATCTGCCTGACTGTCGTGGTGACCATACATCTGGCTGGTCACAAGGCTGTCCTGTGTGTGACCCATGGCCTCTCCGGGACCAGCACCTCCCTCGCTGACCTGTGGCACAGACCCTCCCTGTGCTCTGTCAGAATCAGGTTTACTATCACTGGCAATGTCGTGAAACCTGTTTTGTGGCAGCAGTATGTAATAATAAAAAAAAACCCAAATTACAGTAATAAATAATATATATTAAAATAAATTAAGTAGTGCAAAAAGAGCAAAAAAGAGAATAAAATTGTGATCACTTACCTGTGTTCATTGTCCATTCAGAAACCTGCTGGTGGAGGGGAAAAAGGTCCCTATCCCCCTGCCCCCACCCTCCCCCTCATTCCTCCCTTCCCTACCAACTTCCTACAGCCCCTCATTCCTCGGTTCCCTACCAACTTCCCTCAGCCCCTCATTCCTCCCTTCCCTATAACTGTCCTTGTGCCGCTGACCCTTGGTGTGTTGCAGGCGATGTGTGACTCCGGGAATCGCATCGTTAGTCAATGCTTCCCGCCGGCCGGGCCCGAGGACAAGAAGAGGCCGGAGACGGTGAGTGGACAAGGTGGGGAATCACCCCAGGGTGGGAGTCATGTTTGGGAGAGGGGTGGGGCAAAGAGAAAACTCGAAGACCCACACCCCAGAAGCGGGGCTCAAACCCCAAACCCCCTCCCTCCAGCTGCAGCTCCTTTGAGATTGAGCTGGTGCTGGGAAGAAGTGGTCAGACGCCAAAGTCAAGTCAGGGGTCGGGGTGAGGTCAATGGGTAGACATGTTGGGTCGGGGCTCAGGCTTTGGCCTGATAGTTTTGACACCAACCCCAGCCCCCGTTGGGAAGGTCAGGCTGGTCCAGTTGGAGTGCAGAGGTCACTGCCCCCAGTCTGGGATGGGGTTGGTGTGTCGGGAAGGTGCAGGTAGGAGAGAGAATGAGGGAGGCACTGACCCCTTCCCCACAGTAGATAGACACCCTTTCCTTACTCAAAGGATTTGTCTCATTTGGGAAAATCAGTCACAGGCTGTAGCTACCCACACGCCCTGGGGAATGAGTCCCATCAGAGGTGGGGAGGGGACTATGTGGGACCAGTGTCCATACCCAGTTTCCAGCTCCCTTAGGTCTGCTGTCGCCAAGTCCCAATCTGTGAGGGGGGCGGGGGGGAAGGACCATCGCCAGGAAACTGTGTCCCCCCACCCGTGGCACCTCCTCACTCCCAGCCTCATTTGCTCAAAGTGCATCCCCCTGTTCATCACCTCCCGGTTTCCCTTTACTCCCTCACACTATCCCCATCCCCCACCCCCTCCCTCAACCCCGACCCTCTTCCCACCCCACCCTCTACCCCCTCACACCCATCCCCCTCCCCCACTCTCTCCCCCTCTCTCTCACACACACACACACACACACACCCTCTCTTTCTCACCCACCCCCCTCTCTCTCTCTGTCTCTCACACCCACCCCCGCCTCTCTCTCCCCCCTCTCTGTCTCTCCCCCCCTCACACACTCCCCTCTGTGTGTGTGTCTCTCTCTCTCAACCCCCCCCCTCTCTCCCCCAGGCCGCCACCCAGTTTAAGAACAGCCTGGCGAAGCTGATGGAGATCCTGATGTCGAAAGATCCATCCTATGTGCGCTGCATCAAACCCAACGATGCCAAGCAGTCAGGTAAATCACAACCCCCTCACCCTTGACCCCCAACCCTGTCCCTTGTCTCACTCTCTCCTCCTCTCGCCCCCCTCACCCCTTCTCCCACCCCAGTTCCCCACTCTCCATCCCTCAACCCCTCACCCCTTCACCACACCTTGACCCTCTCCCCATCCCTAGTCCCTCACTATTTGCCCCTCAACCCCCTCACCCCACCCCTTCTTCCCCTCAAGCCCCTCTCTCTGCCCCTCGAGCCCCTCTCCCCACCCCTTACCCACTGGTGGGAGGGGAGGGAGTGATTGTTGGTTTGGCATACGGGAATCCGGACCTGACGAAGTACGGGGAGACTGGACCAGGAGGTGAGGTTGGCACGCGGTCCTTGGGGTTTGCTCGTGTGGTAGTTACAGGAACTCTCAAGGGATGAGGGCCCAGAAAATGTGATAATAAGAAGGTTGAAATAAACCCAGATGTTGCACAGAGCAGGGGACATCAGCCCTATGCCAGAGAATTAGAATAATTACATTTAGAATTTTATTTCTTACATCCATTTCTTACTTGAGGGAGTAAAAATCTTTATGGAAGGGAAATGTGGGAGGATGTTGCAATTCAGAGTTGTTTTGTATATGTATATGTGCAGTCAGATATGCAATCAGATCAATGTGTATTGATCAGGCTGATGATCTGGTAAAGAAGCTGTCCTAGAGCCTGTTGGTCCTGGCCTTAACACTGTGGTACTGTTCGCCAGACTGAAGCCGCTGAAATAGTTTGTGGTGGCTGGAGTCCCTGATGGCCCCCCGGGACATTTTTATGCACCTGCTGCTGTAGATGGCCTGAACAGAGGAAAATTCACATGCACAGATGTGCAGGGCTGCCCGCACCACTCTCTACAGTGCCCTGCGATTGAGGGAGGTACAGTTCCCATACCAGGCAGTGATACAGACAGTCAGGATGCTCTCGATGGTGCCCCTAGAGAAAGTCCTGAGGATCTGGGGACTCGTGCTGACCTTCTTCAGCCGTCTGAGGTGAAAGAGGCGCCATTGTGCTTTTCTCACCACACAGCCAGTATGTACAGCCCAAATGAGATCGTTGAAACTTCTCACCCTCTCAACTACAGCCCCATTGATGTCAATAGGGCCTAGCTTGTTTCCGCTCCTCCTGTAATCCACGATCAACTCCTTCAGTTTTTGGACATTGAGGGAGAGGTTTTCTTGGCACCACTCTGTCAGGGTGTTAACCTCTCAATCATTATTGGAATAAAGCCGACCGATGTCATGTCATCTGCAAATTTTGCTCGGCAGATTGAAGCTGTGCGTGGCAACATACCTACACAGTTGTAGGTGTGTAGGGAGTGGAGGAGGGGACTCAGGACACAGTCGTGGGGGCTCCTGTGATGAGGGTCAGAGGGGCAGAGGTGAGGGAGCCCATCTTTGCCACCTGTCAGCGATCCGACAGGAAGTCCAGGATCCAGCTACACAAGGCAGGGTCAAGGCCAAGGTCTCTGAGCTTCTTGTCGAGCTTGGATGGAACTATGGTGTTGAATGCTGAACTGTAGTCCAAGAACAGCATCCTTCTTCTCCAGATGTGTAAGGACGGTATGTAGAGCTGTGGCTATCGCTTCATTAGTCAATCGGTTGTGTTGGTAGGCGAATTGTAAGGGGACCACTGTGGGTGGTAGCATGCTGCAGACGTCCTTGACCAGCCTCTCAAAGCATTTGCTTCCGGACAGCCCTGGAGAGGAGGTCCTCGTCACCAGAAGGTCCAGTTTCATCAATAAAACATCACCACCTTACAACTGCAGAGAGTGGGTCGAGGTCACTGGGGTTACACAGGTGGAGTGGTTAATGTATACACTATCTGGGTGAATCAATGTACAGGCAGAGTGGGTTAGGGTGTACACTGTGGGTGAATTGATGTACAGGCAGAGTGGGTTAGGGTGTACACTGTGGGTGAATTGATGTACAGGCAGAGTGGGTTAGGGTGTACACTGTGGATGAATTGATGTACAGGCAGAGTGGGTTAGGGTGTACACTGTGGGTGAATTGATGTACAGGCAGAGTGGGTTAGGGTGTACACTGTGGGTGAATTGATGTACAGGCAGAGTGGGTTAGGGTGTACACTGTGGGTGAATTGATGTACAGGCAGAGTGGGTTAGGGTGTACACTGTGGGTGAATTGATGTACAGGCAGAGTGGGTTAGGGTGTACACTGTGGGTGAATTGATGTGCAGGCAGAGTGGGTTAGGGTGTACACTGTGGATGAATTGATGTACAGGCAGAGTGGGTTAGGGTGTACACTGTGGGTGAATTGATGTACAGGCAGAGTGGGTTAGGGTGTACACTGTGGGTGAATTGATGTACAGGCAGAGGGGGTCTGAATGAATTGGCGTACACAGTCTGTCACTGTGTCAGTGACATGTCCCAATGCTGTTCCAGGCAGGTTTGATGAAGTTCTGATCAGACATCAGGTCAAGTATCTCGGTCTGATGGAAAACCTGCGGGTACGCAGAGCTGGGTTTGCATACCGGCGAAGATTCGAGATCTTCCTGCAGAGGTGGGTACCAGCTCGTATTCCTGGGCCAAACACACCAGCGATCCCACTCACTCCACGTCCTGCTCACCGAGCAGCCGCTGCTGCTCAAGCACTCCACGAGTGGTCGCAGTTCAGTCAGATTTTCTTAAACTTATTTCAACATTGCTTGTTCAGAATAATTTTGTTGAGGACATTTTAAATTAACGTGTGATCCTTGCTGCAGCCCCTGTAGCTGTCACCACTGCCAGACAATCGCCAGGGAGTTGTCAGATAAAGTGTGCCCCCCTCCATGGACACCAAGTACGGGCAAGTCCTTGGAAGAGGGGCAGACAGTGGGCTTGGACAAACTCAGGATCCCCTGACTGAACTGCTCCCCCACCACCACCTGTCCTCCACACCAGGTACACTGATTAATGCCACACTATTACAGTTTGGGCCGTCCGTTCAATTGCGCTGTCTAGAAGTGTACGTCCACCCCGTGACTGTGTGGGTTCTGCCCGCTGTTCCGCTTTCCTCCCACTGATGTACCTCGGCCGGTTCCTTGGCCATTGTAAATTGTCCCATGTTTAGGCTAGGTTTAAATCGGTGGGGTGCTGAAAGGCCAGAAGAGCCTGTTCTGCACTGTACCTCTACATAAATCAAATAAATCAGGGTGTTGGGGCTGAAATGACACCAGAACTTCAATCAGAATCAAAATCACTGGCACGTGTTGGGAAATTTACTGTTTTCCAGCACAGCAGCAGTACAATGTAATGCAGAGAAATGACATATCTAAACATTACATTGAAAAATATATACCGTGTAATACAGAGGAATAAAATAACTGAGCAGCAGTGCAGTGTAATACAGAGTAATGACATATCTAAGCATTACTGAGAAATATTTACAGTACATGTTGTCATTGGAGAGAGTCCAGAGGCTGTTCATGAGGATGATTCTGGGAATGAAGGGGTTAACGTATGAGGAGCGTTTGGCAGATTTGGGCCTGTACTCATTGGAATTTAGAAAAATGCAGCGGGGGGGGGGGGATCTCAGTGAAACCTACCGAATGTTGATAGGACGAGATAGGGCGGTTGGAGAGGATGTTTCCTGTGTTGGGCGTATCCAGATCCAGAGGGCACAGCCTCAGAATTTCAGAGGTGACCCTTTGGAGCAGAGATGAGGAGTAGTGAATCTGTGGAATGCTCTGCCACAGACTGCGGTAGAGGCCAGTCCATGCGTATATTTAAGGCGGAAGTTGATAGTTCCCTGATCAGTCAGTGCATCGAAAGATATGGCGAGAAGGCAGGTGTATGGAGTTGAGTGGGATCCGGGATCAGCCATGATGGATTTACAGATTGGACTCGATGGGATGAATGGCCTAATTCTACTATGTCTTATGGTGTATATAATAAATGTATATGTTTTGAGTGTATACAGCCCTTTGGAAGTTTTCATGGAGATCACCTGTGTGCAGTCAAAGTGTTTCAATTGATTGTAGTAAAAATACACCTGTATCTGGAAGATCCAATTGCTGGTGAGCCAGTATCCTGGCAAAAACTACACCATGAAGACAAAAGAACACTCCAAGCATCTCCAGAATAAGGTTATTGAAAAGCACAAGTTAGGAGATGGATACAAGAAAATTCCAAGTACTAAATATTCCTTGGAGTACAGTTAGGTCAATCATCAAGAAATGGAAAGAATATGGCACAACTGTAAATCTGCCTAGAGCAGGTCATTCTCAAAAACCGAGTGGCCGTGCAAGAAGGGGAATCGTGAGGGAGGCCACCAAGAGACCTGTGACAACTCTGGAGGAGTTACAAGTTTCAGTGGCTGAGATGGGAGAGACTGCATATACAACAACCGTTAACCAGGTGTTTCACCAGTCGCAGCTTTATGGGAGAATGCCAAAGAGAAAAAGCCACTGTTGGAAAAAACTGATATGAAATTTCAGCTAGAGTTTGCCAGAAGGCATGTGGGAGACTGAAGTCAGCTGGAAGAAGGTTCTATGGTCTGATGAAACCAAAATTGAGCTTCTTGGCTATCAGACTAAACGCTATGTTGTAAGCCGAACTCTGCACATCATCAAAAGCACAGCATCCCCACTGTGAAGCACGGTGGTGGCTGCATCATACTGTGGAGATGCTTCACTGCATCAGGTCTCGGAAGGCTTGTGATGGTAGAGGGTAAAATGAATGCAGCAAAATACAGGGAAATCCTGGAGGAAAACCTGATACAATCTGTAAGAGAACTGTGACTTGGGGGAAGACACATCAAAGTTGCTGGTGAACGCAGCAGGTCAGGCAGCATCTCTAGGAAGAGGTACAGTCGACGTTTCGGGCCGAGAGGGTCCTCATTATCTACCTGGTTGTGCATACATACACATATATACACACACACACACACACACACACACACACACACACACACACACACACACACACTCACTCACTCACTCACTCACTCACTCACTCACTCACACACACACTTTTAATTTATACAGATATACTGTATATGTTTCCTCTTTTTTGCACTACTTAATTTTTATATATATATATATATATATATATATATATATATATATATATATATATTTATTTAAATAAATATTACAAAGAAGAGGAGAAGTGGTGAGGTCGTGTTCACAGGTTCAATGTCCACTCAGAAATCCGATGTCAGAGGGGAAGAAGCTGTTCCTGTAACATTGAGTGTGTATCTTGAGGCTCCCGTACCTCCACCTTGATGGTAGCAATGAGGAGGGGGCGTGTTCTGGGTGATGGGGGTCCTTACTGATGGATGCTGCCGTTTTGAGGCATTGCCTTTTGACAGTGTCCTTGACGCTGGGAAGGCTAATCCTCATGATGGAGCAGCTCTTTCAAACGTACTGATGGGGGCTGCGGCCTCCCGCTCCTCATGATCACGGAGCATGGGCTCCTCTAGCCACAGACCCCGGCCCCGGAATCTGCGAACCAAGTTACAAGGCTGTTCTCCAATACTGTTCTGTACATCTCTATCTCTATCTCTCTCTCTCTTTCTCACATCTCTCTCTCATCTC
Source organism: Mobula hypostoma (assembly GCF_963921235.1). Classification (NCBI taxonomy): domain Eukaryota; kingdom Metazoa; phylum Chordata; class Chondrichthyes; order Myliobatiformes; family Myliobatidae; genus Mobula; species Mobula hypostoma. The sequence goes on along the minus strand of NC_086119.1, from coordinate 2,743,373 downwards.
TCGACCACGCTAATGCTCTCTGCCCGATGCTCACATTCTCCAGGTACAAGTCTCTCTGCCCTCAGACGTGGCCCAACTGGAGAGGGCAGCCTGCCGACGGGGTGGCAACGCTGGTACAACACCTCGGATACAAGCCAGAAGATTACAAGCTCGGCAGGTGAGGCACAAGCAGGAATGGTTTGTAACCCAAATCCAATCCTGGGAAGCACCAGAGCATTCAGGGAGCGGATCCTGGGGAGAGCCAACATATTCGAGGACTGTACCCTGGGGAGAGTGGGTAAATTAGGGACTGGACCCCAGGGAGAGTCAGTACATCAGGACTGTACCCAGGGAGAGTTGTTACGTCAGGGACCGTACCCAGGGGAGAGTCGGTTCATCGGGGGGACCGTACCCCGGGAAGAGTCAATACATCAGAGACTGGATCCCGGGGAGAGTCAGTACATCAGAGATTGGATCCCGGGGAGAGTCAGTACATCAGGGACTATACCCTGCGGAGAGTCAGTATGTCAGGGACTGGACCCCAGGGAGAGTCAGTACATCAGGGACTGTACCCCAGCGAGAGTCAGTACATCAGGGACTGTACCCTGGGGAGAGTCAGTACATCAGAGACTGGATCCCGGGGAGAGTCAGTACATCAGGGACTGTACCCTGGGGAGAGTCAGTACATCAGGGACTGTACCCTGGGGAGAGTCAGTACATCAGAGACTGGATCCCGGGGAGAGTCAGTACATCAGAGACTGGATCCCGGGGAGAGTCAGTACATCAGAGACTGGATCCCGGGGAGAGTCAGTACATCAGGGACTGTACCCTGGGGAGAGTCAGTACATCAGGGACTGTACCCTGGGGAGAGTCAGTACATCAGAGACTGGATCCCGGGGAGAGTCAGTACATCAGGGACTACACCCTGCGGAGAGTCAGTATGTCAGGGACTGTACCCCAGCGAGAGTCAGTACATCAGGGACTGTACCCTGGGGAGAGTCAGTTTCTTCACTGGGGTGAGTCCTGTTGCCCTGCCTCTGTCTCCCTGCTCTCTGCCTGTTTGATTTCTTTTCCTCTGTGTTCTAGAACGAAGATATTCATCCGTTTTCCCAAAACCCTGTTTGCCACAGAGGATGCCTTCCAGCTGCAGAAGAACTCCATTGGTGAGTATCCACGCTCAGCCTTCTGCCTGTTCCCTGGGGTCTGCACCTCGGGCTCGGGCTTGGGCTCCGGCACCAGCTCATCCCCCAGCACAGCTCCCGGTGACAGGCTGTTTAACCTCCCGGTGCCCCGCTGGGCTGTTCTCACTGCAGTCTCATCTGCGGCAGTGGGGTCGGACCTGTGCCAGGCCTGATGGGAGTCTCAGTGTGGTGCGGCTGAAGAATTAGGAAACGGGTTTACTCTTGTCACACGTACCGAAGTAGAGTGAGAAGCTTGTCTTGCGTTCTGTTCATTTCATTACCACGGAGCATTGAGGTAAGACAATAACAGAATGCGGAATGGAGTGTACAGTTACAGGGAACGTGCAGACTATCAGGTTCCTGGCTATGTCATCGGTGAAGCATCAGATGAATGTGAGGCTGAAGGTTCAAGCCCCTGTCTGGGCAGCACAGCAGCACAGTGATCAGCAAGATGCTATTACAGGGTGGGGTGTTGGCGTCCAGACTTTAATTTGGCTGTCGTCTGTAAGGAGTTTGTATGATCCCTCCTGTGAGCCTGGGGGTTTCCTCCGGGTGCTCCTGTGATCGGGTTAGGGATCAGTAGCTGGGGTGCTGGGTGGTGCTGGGTGCTGCTGCTCGTTGGGCTGGAAAAGCCTGTCTGCTGTCTCTCTGAAGAGCACAACCAGGTAGTTAATGAGGTCCCGAGCCCATCTGATTGGAACAGTAGTCCGACAACAGCAGGGTGGGGCTGTCCTTTCGCCTGCTGAGACGTGCTTCCGTCAGGCTGTGGTCCCCTCTGCCCGGTGGGAGAGCGCAGAAGACAGAAGGTGTCTGCTTTCAATTAGATAAAATTGAGCTTTATTTGTCACATTTACATCCAAACATGCAGTGAGATGTGACAATGGCGTCAACGGCCAACACAGTCCAAAGATATTCTGGGGGGTGGGGGCAGCCAGCAAGTGTCACCCCGCCTGCTGACCCTCACCCCTAACCCGTCCGTTTATGGACTGTGGGAGAAAACCGGGGCACCGGGCGGAAACCCACGCAGACACAGACAATGTACAAACTCCCCACAGTTCAACGGGCAGTGAACAGGGTCACTGGTGCTGTGATTACAGACGGACTTGGGAAGGGCCAGAGGACCCCATTGGGTGGGTGTGAGACGGGGATGCAGGTGGGTGTGAGATGGGGAATGTGGGTGGGTGTGAGACGGGATGGATTGGGGTGGGTGTGAGACGGGGACGCGGGTGGGTGTGAGACAAGACGGGGGACGCGGGTGGGTGTGAGACAAGACGGGAGACGCGGGTGGGTGTGAGACGGGACGGGGATGCGGGTGGGTGTGAGTCGGGACGGGGGTTGCGGGTGGGTGTGAGACGGGACGGGGATGCGGGTGGGTGTGAGTCGGGACGGGGGTTGCGGGTGGGTGTGAGACGGGACGAGGGATGTGGGTGTGAGTGAGACAGGACGGGAATGCGGGTGTGAGACGGGGGATGCAGGTGGGTGTGAGACGGGATGGGGGATGCGGGCGGGTATGAGACGGGACGGGAGTTGTGGGTGGATGTGAGACGGGACGGGGGACGTGGGTGGGTGTGAGATGGGGAATGTGGGTGGGTGTGAGACAGGGGATGCGGGCGGCTGTGAGACAAGACGGGATGCGGGTTGGTGTGAGACGAGATGGGGGATTGGGGTGGGTGTGAGACGGGGGACGCGGGTGGGTGTGAGACAAGACGGGGGACGCGGGTGGGTGTGAGACGGGACGGGGACGCGGGTGGGTGTGAGACGAGATGGGGGATTGGGGTGGGTGTGAGACGGGGACGCGGGTGGGTGTGAGACAAGACGGGGGACGTGGGTGGGTGTGAGACGGGACGGGGATGCGGGTGGGTGTGAGTCGGGACGGGGGTTGCGGGTGGGTGTGAGACGGGACGAGGGATGTGGGTGTGAGTGAGACAGGACGGGAATGCGGATGTGAGACGGGGGGATGCAGGTGGGTGTGAGACGGGATGGGGGATGCGGGCGGGTATGAGACGGGACGGGAGTTGTGGGTGGATGTGAGACGGGACGGGGGACGTGGGTGGGTGTGAGATGGGGATGTGGGTGGGTGTGAGACGGGGGATGCGGGCGGCTGTGAGACAAAACGGGATGCGGGTTGGTGTGAGACGGGGACGCGGGTGGGTGTGAGACAAGACGGGGGACGCGGGTGGGTGTGAGACGGGACGGGGTTGTGGGTAGGTGTGAGACGGGGTTTGCAGAAGGGGAGGATGAGGTGGAATGAGTTGGTGGAGGGTTCTGTGGGATGGGAGTGACAGGTGGGGCTGAGTATTGGATGGAGATGGCATTGCAATCACAGAATTCCTCCCCCCCACAGCCACGAAGATCCAGGCGGAATGGCGCGGATTCCACCAGAGGCAGAAATATCAGAAGCTGCGGTCCTCAGGTGAGCTGTTGGTGATGGGATTGCGTGCTCGTGAATTAGGCGCTGCTGTGTCTCAGAAACTTGTTTAAAAACACTGGAAACTGAAACAGGGACAGGCCATTCTGCTCTCAATCCTGTTGTGCTGTCCCTTATCTGCTGATTTTGTGCCAGGGCAGATTCCTTGCCTCACCCCAAGCCATTCCAGAGTAGGCCTTTGCTGACTCTCCCTCCATGGAGACAAGCCTGCAGGCTCCTCGCTTATGCTGTGAAGAAATTCTTCCTGCTCTCACCAGCAGGTGGCACATTCCTCATTCCAACACCTCGATCGCCACCTCTCGACGGAGGGCAGAGGTTAGCGGGTCAGGAGGGACGTGGACAACTGCTCTCTTTCTCTCTGTCTGACCAGAGGGTGGTGAATCTGTGGAATTCACTGCCACAGATGGCTGTGGGGGCCAAGTCACTGGGTATATTTGAAGCGGAGGTTGATAGGTTCTTGATCGATCAGCGTGTGGAAGGTTACGGGGAGAGACCAGGAGAACGGGGTCAGGCACGATGGAATGACAGAGCAGAGTCAATGGGCCGAGCAGCCTCACTCCCGTCCTATGTCTTATCGACTGGAAAGAATGTGAGAGTGTGAACTGGTTGTACCGGACTGGGGTTAAGGATGGTGGGGTGGTGGTAGGACTGAAACATGAAAGATCCTGAGGGGCCTCTGCAGATGGACGTGAAGAGGGTGTTTCCTGGTGTGAGAGAACCTCACGCCCTCACGCCAGGGTTCAGCCTCCTGGGGAGGTAGGTGGATGTTTTCTGTGGTGCTGAGTCTTTGGGACACTACCTGAAGGAGGGGCAGAAAGTGCCCAAAGGATTTTAAGGGAGATGAAGAGGCAGGGAAAGGTTGGCAGGAGGTGAGGAGTGGGTGTTAATTGAGTTCTTGTGCTGGGACGTGAGCTCACCAGTACTGCGTGTGTAACATTGGCCTGACCCTGATGGGTGGAAGCACAGCTCGACTGTGAGGGTGGCGAGGGTCTTAGGGACAGGGGTCAGGGGTGGTGTGGGGATCAAGGGTCAGAGGTTGGTGTATTGATCAATGGGAGGATGTCCATCTGGCCTGACCCGTGCTCGCTCTCTCTGCAGCAATCACCATCCAGTCGTGGTGGAGAGGGGAGATGGGACGCCGTGTGGCGACGCGCAGGAGAAACGCTGCAAACACCATCCGCAGGTGAGGGGGTGCCTCCACTTTGCCCCGTGCCCTAGGCCGTGGAACAGGCCCACTCATGTGAGACAGGGCCGGAGAGCATGGGGTTTCGGCTCGTGCTGGGAGGGGTGGGGAGATATCGGGCCCCAGACAGGTGTAAAACATTCATACTAAAGATGAACCCCTTCCAGAGCCTAGCCATGCCCCTGGAATTCCCATCGGCCAGACCCCCACCACCAATCTCTGACCACAGCTTGGCCAGACGTGAGTACCCCTGTTACAGGAGCTGTAAACCCGAGCTGCAAGAGGTTCTGCAGATGCTGCAGATCAGGTGGGACACACACAAAACGCTGGAGGAACTCAGGCCGCAGCTGCAGAGGGCAATAAACAGCCGACATTTTGGGCCAAGACCCTTCGTCAGGACTGGAGAGGAAGGGGAAAGAAGCCAGAATAAGAAGCGGGGGGGAGGGGGAGGTATACAAGTTGGCAGGTTACAGTATGACCAGGGGAGGGGAAGGTGGGTGGGTGGAGGAGAGGGGGGAATGAAGTGAGAAACTGGTAGGTGATTGGTGGAAAATGTAAATGCGCCCTTTCCATTCTAGTGCCTAAGACCATAAGACAAGAGCAGAATTGGGCCATTCAGCCCATCAATCTAGTTTGCTATTCCATCACGGCTGATTTATTATCCCTCTCAACCCACTCTCCCGCGTTCTCCCTGTAACCTGTGATGCATTGACAAGTGGAGAATCTATCAACCTCTCCTTTAAATATACCCAAAGACTTGGCCTTCACAGCTGCCTGTGCAATGAATTTCACAGATTCACCACCCTCTGGCTAAAGAAATCCCTCCTCATCTCTGTTCTAAATGGATGTCCTTTTATTCTGAGACCATGCCCTCTGGTCCTAAACTCCGCCACGATAGGAACCATCCTTCCCATGTCCACCCTATCTAGGCCATTCAATGTTCAATAGGTTTCAGTGAAATTCCCTCCTCATTTATCTAAACTCCAGTGAGCACAGGCCCAGAGCCATCACACACTTCTGAAACTTTGCCCCTTCATTCCTGGAATCATATTGTGACCCACCTCTGCACCCTCTCCAACGGCAGCACAGCTGTCTTAGATAAGGGGCTCAAAGCTGCTGGCACTGCTCCAAGTGCAGCCTGACCAGTGCTTTATTAAACCTCAGTCCTGCTAAAGAGTCTCGGCCTGAAATGACAGTTGTGAGGGTGGACCAGCAGCAGCCAGAGGGGCCGAACAGCCATTGTCGCTGATAATGCTGTTCATTCAGTGCCATCTCCACCACCAGTCTCACCAGCGACCCGCAGACGGCTGAGGGTCACGTCACCCAGAGTCAATGGGAGAACAAAGGTTGCAGGGTTGCCTATCCCTCCCGTGCAGAATCCACTCACTCCATGCCCGGTAGGTGCAGAGGCACTAGCAGAGAGGTTGCATAGATGCCAGTAACACCCAGACCCAGGCTCGCCTTAACCATCCCTCTCCCTCTCTCCGTTACCCCCTCCCTCCCTCCGTTACCCCCTCCCTCCCTCCGTTACCCCCTCCCTCCCTCCGTTACCCCCTCCCTCCCTCTCTCTGTTACCCCCCTCTCTCTGTTACCCCCTCCTTCTCTCTGTTACCCCCTCCCTCCCTCCATTACCCTCTCCCTCCCTCTGTTACCCCCTCCTCTCTGTTACCCCTCCCTCTCTCCGTTACCCCCTCCCTCTCTCTGTTACCCCCTCCTTCTCTCTGTTACCCCTCCCTCTCTCCGTTACCCCCTCCCTCTCTCCGTTACCTTCTCCCTCTCTCTGTTACCCCCTCCCTCTCTCTGTTACCCCTCCCTCTCTCCGTTACCCCCTCCCTCCCTCCCTCTGTTACCCCCCTCCCTCCCTCCCTCTCTCTGTTACCCCCTCCCTCCCTCTCTCTGTTACCCCCTCCCTCTCTCTGTTACCCCCTCCCTCCCTCTCTCCATTACCTTCTCCCTCTCTCCGTTACCCCCTCCCTTCCTCTCTCCGTTACCCCCTCCCTTCCTCTCTCCGTTACCCCCTCCCTCCCTCTCTCCGTTACCCCCTCCCTCCCTCTCTCTGTTACCCCCTCCCTCTCTCCGTTACCCCCTCCTTCTCTCCGTTACCCCTCCCTCTCTCCGTTACCCCCTCCCACTCTCCATTACCCCCTCCCTCTCTCTGTTACCCCCTTCTCTCTGTTACCCCTCCTTCTCTCTGTTACCCCTCCCTCTCTCCGTTACCTTCTCCCTCTCTCCGTTACCCCCTCCCTCTCTCTGTTACCCCCTCCCTCCCTCCCTCCATTACCCCCTCCCTCCCTCCCTCCCTCCCTCTCTCTGTTACCCCCTCCCTCCCTCTCTCTGTTACCCCCTCCCTCTCTCTGTTACCCCCTCCCTCCCTCCCTCTCTCCATTACCTTCTCCCTCTCTCCGTTACCCCCTCCCTTCCTCTCTCTGTTACCCCCTCCCTCCCTCTCTCTGTTACCCCCTCCCTCCCTCTCTCCGTTACCCCCTCCCTCTCTCCGTTACCCCCTCCCTCTCTCCGTTACCCCCTCCTTCTCTCCGTTACCCCTCCCTCTCTCCGTTACCCCCTCCCTCTCTCCGTTACCTCCTCCCTCTCTCTGTTACCCCCTCCTTCTCTCTGTTACCCCTCCCTCTCTCCGTTACCCCCTCCCTCTCTCTGTTACCTTCTCCCTCTCTCCGTTACCCCCTCCCTCTCTCTGTTACCCCTCCCTCTCTCCGTTACCCCCTCCCTCCCTCTCTCCGTTACCCCCTCCCTCCCTCTCTCCCTCTCTCTGTTACCCCCTCCCTCCCTCTCTCTGTTACCCCCTCCCTCCCTCTCTCTGTTACCCCTCCCTCCCTCTCTCTGTTACCCCTCCCTCCCTCTCTCCATTACCTTCTCCCTCTCTCCGTTACCCCCTCCCTTCCTCTCTCCGTTACCCCCTCCCTCTCTCCGTTACCCCCTCCCTCCCTCTCTCCGTTACCCCCTCCCTTCCTCTCTCCGTTAACCCCTCCCTCCCTCTCTCCGTTACCCTCTCCTTCTCTCTGTTACCCCTCCCTCTCACTGTTACCCCCTCCCTCCCTCCCACCGTTACCTCCTCCCTCCCTCCCTCTCTCTGTTACCCCCTCCCTCCCTCTCTCTCTCTGTTACCCCCTCCCTCTCTCTCTCTGTTACCCCCTCCCTCCCTCCCTCTGTTACCCCCTCCCTCCCTCTCTCTCTGTTACCCCCCTCCCTCCCTCCCTCTCTCTGTTACCCCCTCCCTCTCTCTGTTACCCCCTCCCTCCCTCTCTCCATTACCCCCTCCCTTCCTCTCTCCGTTACCCCCTCCCTTCCTCTCTCCGTTACCCCCTCCCTTCCTCTCTCCGTTACCCCCTCCCTCCCTCTCTCCGTTACCCCCTCCCTCCCTCTCTCCATTACCCCCTCCCTCTCTCCGTTACCCCCTCCTTCTCTCTGTTACCCCCTCCTTCTCTCCGTTACCCCTCCCTCTCTCCGTTACCCCCTCCCTCTCTCCGTTACCCCCTCCCTCTCTCTGTTACCCCCTCCCTCTCTCTGTTACCCCCTTCTCTCTGTTACCACTCCTTCTCTCTGTTACCCCTCCCTCTCTCCGTTACTCCCTCCCTCTCTCCGTTACCTTCTCCCTCTCTCCGTTACCCCCTCCCTCCCTCCGTTACCCCCTCCCTCTCTCTCTCCCTTACCCCCTCCCTCCCTCCCTCCCTCTCTCTGTGACCCCCTCCCTCCCTCTCTCTGTTACCCCCTCCCTCCCTCTCTCTGTTACCCCCTCCCTCTCTCTGTTACCCCCTCCCTCCCTCTCTCCATTACCTTCTCCCTCTCTCCGTTACCCCCTCCCTCCCTCTCTCCGTTACCCCCTCCCTCTCTCCGTTACCCCCTCCCTCCGTTACCCCCTCCTTCTCTCCGTTACCCCTCCCTCTCTCCGTTACCCCCTCCCTCTCTCTGTTACCCCCTCCTTCTCTCTGTTACCCCTCCCTCTCTCCGTTACCCCCTCCCTCTCTCTGTTACCCCTCCCTCTCTCCGTTACCCCCTCCCTCCCTCCGTTACCCCCTCCCTCCCTCTCTCCCTCTCTCCGTTACCCCCTCCCTCCCTCTCTCCGTTACCCCCTCCCTCCCTCTCTCCGTTACCCCCTCTCTTCCTCTCTCCGTTACCCCCTCCCTTCCTCTCTCCGTTACCCCCTCCCTCCCTCTCTCCGTTACCCTCTCCTTCTCTCTGTTACCCCTCCCTCTCACCGTTACCCCCTCCCTCCCTCCCACCGTTACCTCCTCCCTCCCTCCCTCTCTCTGTTACCCCCTCCCTCCCTCTCTCTCTCTCTCTGTTACCCCCTCCCTCTCTCTCTGTGTTACCCCCTCCCTCTCTCTCTCTGTTACCCCCTCCCTCCCTCTCTCTCTGTTACCCCCTCCCTCCCTCTCTCAATTACCTTCTCCCTCTCTCCGTTATCCCTTCCCTCCCTCTCTCCGTTATCCCCTCCCTCCCTCTCTCCATTACCCTCTCCCTCCCTCTCTCCATTACCCTCTCCCTCTGTCCGTTACCCCCTCCCTCTCTCTGTTACCCCCTCCCTCTCTCCGTTACCCCCTCCCTCTCTCCGTTACCTTCTCCCTCTCTCCATTACCTTCTCCCTCTCTCCATTACCCCCTCCCTCTCTCTGTTACCCCCTCCCTCTCTCCGTTACCCCCTCCATCCCTCTCTCCGTTACCTTCTCCCTCTCTCCGTTACCCCCTCCCTCTCTCCGTTACCCCCTCCCTCCGTTACCCCCTCCCTCCCTCTCTCCATTACCCCCTCCCTCCCTCTCTCCGTTACCCCCTCCCTCTCTCCGTTACCCCCTCCCTCTCTCCGTTACTTCCTCCCTCTCTCCGTTACTTCCTCCCTCTCTCCATCACTTCCTCCCACTCTCGCTCACCCCTTCCTCTCTCCCTCGCCCCCCTGCCCTCTCTCGCTCCCTCGCCCCCCTGCCCTCTCTCACTCCCTCGCCCCCCTGCCCTCGCTCGCTCCCTCGCCCCCCTGCCCTCGCTCGCTCCCTCGCCCTCCTGCCCTCGCTCGCTCCCTCGCCCCCTGCCCTCTCTCTCTCCCTCGCCCCCTGCCCTCTCTCTCTCCCTCGCCCCCTGCCCTCTCTCTCTCCCTCGCCCCCTGCCCTCTCTCTCTCCCTCGCCCCCTGCCCTCTCTCCCTCGCCCCCTGCCCTCTCTCTCTCCCTCGCCCCCTCTCGCCCTCCCTCTCTCTCCCTCGCCCCCTCTCGCCCTCCCTCTCTCTCCCTCGCCCTCCCTCTCTCTCCCTCGCCCCCTCACCCTTCCTCTCTCCCTTGCCCTCCCTCTCTCCCTCGCCCCCTTGCCCTCCCTCTCTCCCTCGCCCCCTTGCCCTCCCTCTCTCCCTCGCCCCCTTGCTCTCCCTCGCCCCCTTGCTCTCCCTCGCCCTCCCTCTCTCCCTCGCCCCCTCTCTCTCCCTCGCCCCCTCGCCCACCCTCTCTCCCTCGCCCTCCCTCTCTCCCTCGCACCCCCTCTCCCTTGCCCCCCTCTCTCCCTTGCCCCCTCGCCCTCCCTCTCTTGCCCCCTCGCCCTCCCTCTCTCCCTCTCTCCCTCTCCCCCCTCCCCCCTCCCCCCTCCCCCCTCCCCCCTCCCCCCTCCCCCTCTCCCTCTCCCCCCTCCCCTCTCCCCCTCTCCCCCTCTCCCCCTCGCCCCCCTCGTCCCTCTCTCCCCCCTCGCCCCCCTCGTCCCTCTCTCCCCCCTCGTCCCTCGCCCCTCTCTCCCCCTCTCCCCCTCTCCCCCTCTCCCCCTCTCTCCCTCTCCCCCCTTTCCTTCCCTCCCTCCCTCCAGGTTTATCAAGGGTTTCATTAATCGGCACAAACCGCGCTGTCCAGAGAATGAGTATTTTGTGGATTATGTCAGATGCTCCTTCTTGATGAATTTGAAACGCAACTTGCCAAAGAACGTTCTGGATAAGTCGTGGCCAGTGCCTCCTCCAGCTCTCTCTGAGGTAAGTGACTGTTTCCACCTGTGGTGCCAGTACCTGATCTGCCCCTGTGTTCCTGGCTCTGACCGTGCTGGACATGAACAAAGTCATCACACTGGCCAGAAGCCAACACTGTCCCAGCAAATCAGAGAGCTAAAGGTAAAAGAACCAGTGATCATAATATCATCGAATTCACCCTGAAACTTGAGAAGGAGAAGCTGAAGTCAGATGTACAGTGGAGGGAAGGGTTTTACAGAGGCATGAGAGAGGAGCTGGCCAGAATCGATTGGAAAAGAACACTGGCAAGGTTGATGGCAACACTGGCAAGGTTGATGGCAGAGCTGGCAAGGTTGATAGCTGTTATTTCTGGAAGCAATTTGGAAGGCACAGGATATATAAATACCAAAGAGGAAGAAGTATTCTAAAGGCAAGATGTCACAACAGTGGCCAACAAGGAAAGTCAAAGCCAACGTAAAAGCCAAAGAGATGTGTTGAAGCTGGAGAGGGTTCAAAGGAGCTTCATGAAAATGATTCCAGGATTGAATGGCTTGTTATATAAAGAGCATTTGATGGCTCTGGGCCTGTCTTCACTGGAATTCAGAAGAATGAAGGGTGACCTCATTGAAACTTATTGAATGATGAAGTGGATGTGGAGAGGATGTTTCCTATAGTGAGGGAGTCTAGGACCAGAGGACACAGATAGAGTGGATGTGGAGAGGATGTTTCCTATAGTGGGGGAGTCTAGGACCAGAGGACACAGATAGAGTGGATGTGGAGAGGATGTTTCCTATAGTGGGGGAGTCTAGGACCAGAGGGCACAGATGGAGTGGATGTGGAGAGGATGTTTCCTATAGTGGGGGAGTCTAGGACCAGAGGACACAGATAGAGTGGATGTGGAGAGGATGTTTCCTATAGTGGGGGAGTCTAGGACCAGAGGGCACAGATGGAGTGGATGTGGAGAGGATGTTTCCTATAGTGGGGGAGTCCTAGACACAGCCTCAGAATAGTGGGGTGTCCTTCACAGCAGAGAATTTCTTTAGCTAGAGAATGTAGAATTTGTTGTCAAAGGCAACTGTGGAGGCCAAGTGTTTATATATATTTAAAGCGGAGGTTGATAGATTCTTGACTGGTCAGGGAGGGAAAGCAGGAAATTGGGGCTGAGAGAAACAATGATGAAATGGCAGAACAGACTCGATGGACCAAATGCCTAAATCTGCTCCTATATCTTATGGTCTAAGTTCCACCCCCCCCCCACCCCACCCGCAGTGCTCAGCTCTGATCCCCTCCCCTTGACTCAGCCAGCTGTGGGCTTGTTTCTGCACCATAGTTGTCTCACCCTTCTCCCGTGGGGAGAGGGGTGAGATGCCTCAGCCAGGGCTGTGGGGAGAGGGATGAGGGGCCTCTGCCTCTGCCAGGGCTGTGGGGAGAGGGGTGAGGGGCCTCTGCCAGGGCTGTGGGGAGAGGAATGAGATGCCTCAGCCAGGGTTGTGAGAAGAGGGGTGGGATGCCTCTGCCTCTGCCAGGGCTGTGAGGAGAGGGGTGAGGGGCCTTTGCCTCTGCCAGGGCTGTGGGGAGAGGGGTAAGGGGCCTTTGCCTCTGCCAGGGCTGTGAGGAGAGGGGTGAGGGGCCTTTGCCTCTGCCAGGGCTGTGGGGAGAGGGGTGAGGGGCCTTTGCCTCTGCCAGGGCTGTGGGGAGAGGGGTGAGGGGCCTTTGCCTCTGCCAGGGCTGTGGGGAGAGGGGTGAGGGGCCTTTGCCTCTGCAGGGCTGTGGGGAGAGGGGTGAGGGGCCTTTGCCTCTGCCAGGGCTGTGGGGAGAGGGGTGAGGGGCCTTTGCCTCTGCAGGGCTGTGGGGAGTGGGGTGAGGGGCCTTTGCCTCTGCCAGGGCTGTGGGGAGAGGGGTGAGGGGCCTTTGCCTCTGCCAGGGCTGTGGGGAGAGGGGTGAGGGGCCTTTGCCTCTGCCAGGGCTGTGGTAACTGAGGGTGAATGAGGCTCTGTCTCCCATATGTTCCTGCCCACTGAACACTCCCTTCTATCACAACTCGCTGAGAAAGTTACGTCATCGGCTGAAGGCTGCTTAAGGATGTGGAAGGTGCTTTGTAAATGCAGCTGTGTGTGACTAGGACCTTACCCGAGTTGCTGGATAGCATTTGAAGCTGGACTTGTTGTGCATTTTGTTACAGCTTGCTTCAGGTAGTGCGCCGTCAACAAGCGACGCAAGTTATTGTCTTGGGCGTTCTCTTGAGATGGCAACCTTATTGGATGTTGGTATTGTAGAATACTGCAAGTTTGATTCACTGGTTCATTGGTTAAACTGACGGCGAGGGTACCTCGGTTGTGGTGCGGACCAGGTCCTCGTCCATGCCTGTTGTGGCTGCCAGAGAAGATGCCAGAGCTGGCTGTGTGCTGCCGGGTTTGAGGCTGGTCCCTTCCATCGGAGCTGCCCTCCAGTTTGGCCCCACACCCCTGCCCCCCTCGCTCGGTAGAAAACAAACAGAATGGGTTTGTGTGTGGCTGCACTGGAGCGAGATGAGGAACTGCTACAGTCTGTTCTTGCAGAAACATGGCTCCAGGACAACATCACACAGCTTCAGTCTACAGATTCTCAGGCACTTGGTCGATATTATTATTTTTATTTCCTCTTTATGTAATTATATTTTTTTGCTATCATGGCTATTTGTGCTTTATGTGCTGTGTGTGACTGTTGGTTCTGTGTTTTGCACCTTGGCCCCAGAGGGACAATGTTTCATTTGGCTGTGTTCCTGTGTATGGTTGAAAGACAATCTTGAATGTGTGTCACAGGCCTCTGAGCTGCTGAGGGAGCTACACATGAAGAACATGGTCCAGATCTACTGCAAGAAGATTACTCCAGAGTGGAAGCAACAGGTGAGGTGGGGCATGAGGGTGGGGAATGGATGATGGAGACAGGGTGAATGGGGATGGGGCTGGATAGGGAATCGGAATCTGAATCAGATTTATTATTATGGTCTCGTATGTCATGGAACTTGTTTTACAGCAGCAGTGAGTGTGTGACAGAAAAAAACTATCAATTGCAAAAACAAGTAGAAAGAGCACAGGAACAGGCCCTTCAGCCCATCCAGGCCATGCTTAAGTGTTACTCTGCACAATCCCATTGACACGCACCCATACCATAGCCCTCAAATAGTGAAGTACTGTCACGTGTTCACGGACCATTCCGAAATCAGATGGTGGAGAGGACGAAGCTGTACCTGAAACATTGAGTGTGTGTCTTCAGGCTCCTGTAGCGCCTCCCTGATGGTAGCCATGAGAAGAGGGCATGTCCTGGATGGCGAGGGTCCTTAATGGTGGACGCTGCCTGCTGACACATCACTTACTGAAGATGTCGTTGAAGGTGTGGTGGCTAGTGCCCGTGATGGAGCAGCCTCTTGTAGTCCTGTACGTTGGAGCCCCCCCCATACCAGACAGTGATGCAACCAGGCAGAATGCTCTCCATGGTGCTTCTATAGAAACCTGGAGGCACTTGGTGGAGGCTCAAAATTTGATAGAGTCTTTGTGACAGACCAAATCTCCTCAAACTCCCAATGAAGCAGAGCTGCTGGTGTGCCCTCTTTGTAACTGGATCAATGTGTTGGGCCCAGGACAGATCCTCAGAGATGTTGACACCCAGCGACTTGAAACTGCTCACCCTTTCTACTGCTGACTCTCAATAAGGACTGGGATGTGCTCCCTTGAATTTCCCTTCCTGAAGTCGGCAATCAGTTCCTCGGTTACTGACGTTGAGTGCTGGGTTGTTGCTGCAACACCACTCACCCAGCTGATCTGTCTCACTCCTGTACGCCTCCTCACCACCTGAAATTCTGCCTGCAATAGTTGTGTCATCGGCAAATTTATCGATGGCATTTGAGCTGTGCATAGTCACAGAGTTGGGTGTAGGGAGGGCTAAGCGTGCATCCTTGAGGTGCACCCGTGCTGATTGTCTGTGAGGACGAGACGCTGTTTCCGATCTGCACAGACTGCGGTATCCAGTGAGGAAGTCGAGGGTCCTGTCGCAGTAATCAATAAACAGCAGCCAGATGTAGGTATTGCTGAAGCAGGAGGTGGACATTGGGAAGCCATTCCGATTATCCAGAGTGGTGTGAGGATCTGCAGGCACTTGGTGGGGACTGGACAGGACCAGCCAAGGGAGGAGGCGTCAAACTCCTGACCCCTCCTTCCCGGAGCAGGTCTGAGCACTGCTCCTGAATGGGTGATGCCAGACAGGGGAGAGGACAATCACCTGGCCTTGTCCTCTGCTCACTGAACACACGGACATCCCACCGTGACGGGACAGCCCCAAAGCACAGGAGTCCGCACAGGCCGCAATCCGTCCTCCGGATGAAGGTGGTATGCCTGATCCATGACTCTCCCCTGCTGCCATCTCCAGACTCCCATCAGCCGGGGGGGGCTTGTTGACTGTGACTGAAGGACATCTCTTCCCCTGCAGCTGGAGCAGAAGGTTGTGGCAAGTGCACTTTTCAAGGACAGGAAGGACAACTATCCCCAAAGTGTGGCCAAGCTCTTCGCCGACTCCCGGATCAGTGAGTGGGCTCGAGGTGGAGGCGGAGGGAGAAGGGCGCGGCTTATTGAGGGAGGAGTGAGGTACTGACTGGAGAGGGAGCCGCTGGAGTGACCAGGGGGGCTGAGCGGGGTACGGGGCAGGGGATGGGTGTGGGTGGAATGTAATGGTGGAGGGTTCCAGCTGAGGGACGGGGGCGAGGGGTGCAGGCAGAACCGGTGAGAGGGAGAAGGTGGGAGCGGTGAGCTTGGCTGGAGAAGTGGAGCTGGGGAGGTGGGAACCGATCGGGGCGCCCCTGCTGATGCCTCATTTCTGTTCCAGCGACGAACGAGATCAACTCGAAGGTGCTGCAGGTGATCGAGAAAGACAGCATTAAAGTACGAGTCACAGTGGCGTCTGCACGCGTCCCCATCACCCACACCGATCCCACCGCATACACTGAGCCCTGAGCACGTGCTCATGACCATCACCTATACTGGCCCCCTGTGCACATCCCTTCAATACACCGACCCCCTACACGTCCCCTTCAATACACCGACCCCTACACGTCCCCTTCAATACACCGACCCCCTACACGTCCCCTTCAATACACCGACCCCCTACACGTCCCCTTCACCTGCATCGACCCCTACACGTCCCCTTCACCTGCACCGACCCCTACATGTCCCCTTCACTTGCACCGACCCCTACACGTCCCCGTCAATACACCGACCCCTACACGTCCCCTTCACCTACACCGACCCCCACACGTCCCCTTCACCTACACCGTCCTCTACACGTCCCCTTCACCTACACCGACCCCTACACATCCCCTTCACCTACACCGTCCTCTACACGTCCCCTTCACCTACACCGACCCCCTACACGTCCCCGTCAATACACCGACCCCTACACGTCCCCTTCACCTACACCGACCCCCACACATCCCCTTCACCTACACCGACCCCTACACATCCCCTTCACCTACACCGTCCTCTACACGTCCCCTTCACCTACACCGACCCCCTACACGTCCCCTTCACCTACACCGACCCCCACACGTCCCCTTCACCTACACCGACCCCTACACGTCCCCTTCAATGCACCCACTCCTACACGTCCCCTTCAATACACCCACCCCTACACGTCCCCTTCACTACGCCCACCCCTACACGTCCCCTTCAATACACCCACCCCTACACGTCCCCTTCAATACACCGACCCCCTACATGTCCTCTTCATCTACACTGACCCCCTACACGTCCCCTTCAATACACGGACCCCTACACGTCCCCTTCAATACACCGACCCCCTACACGTCCCCTTCAATACACCGACCCCCTACACTACACCGACTCCCTTCGTGTGCTCCCGTCACCTGCACTGAACTGGTGCATGCCCCCAGCATCTACACCAATCTCCTGCATGCAGCTCTCCTCCACTTTTTGCTGGCAGTAAGTCTGGGCTTGCCTTGCAGTATGCGGTGGCGGTGACAAAGTACGATCGGAACGGTTACCGGGCACGGCCTCGCCAGCTGCTGATCGCCACAGGCAGTGCCTACCTCGTAGAGGAGGGCAAACTCAAACAGACCATTGATTACTCCAAACTCAAAGGTGGGTGGTAGATGGCGAGGAGCCACTGACCTGCCTTCCTCTGCTAGTAGTGCATGCGTTTGTGTCCGTGCGTCACTGTGTGGAACCACATATGCACCAGGTTTATAACGATTAAATTCCATCTATATTACAGCAGATGTAATCTGGTGCTGTAAAGCATTGTACCAACTACTATACATGATTTGGAAAAATTTGTGTGTGTGTGTGTGTGTGTGTGTGTATATAGAGGGAGTTTCACTCTGTGTCTGACCCCGGGAGTGTGTGATGGGACTGTGTGGAGGGAGATTCACCCTGTGTCTGACCCCGGGAGTGTGTGATGGGATGGTGTGGAGGGAGCTTCACTCTGTGTCTGACCCCGGGAGTGTGTGATGGGACCGTGAGGAGGGAGATTCACTCTGTGTCTGACCCCGGGAGTGTGTGATGGGACGGTGAGGAGGGAGATTCACTCTGTGTCTGACCCCGGGAGTGTGTGATGGGACGGTGAGGAGGGAGATTCACTCTGTGTCTGACCCCGGGAGTGTGTGATGGGACGATGAGGAGGGAGCTTCACTCTGTGTCTGACCCCGGGAGTGTGTGATGGGATGGTGTGGAGGGAGATTCACTCTGTGTCTGACCCCGGGAGTGTGTGATGGGACGATGAGGAGGGAGTTTCACTCTGTGTCTGACCCCAGGAGTGTGTGATGGGACGGTGTGGAGGGAGATTCACTATGTGTCTGACCCCGGGAGTGTGTGATGGCACAGTGAGGAGGGAGCTTCACCCTGTGTCTGACCCCGGGAGTGTGTGATGGGACGGTGTGGAGGGAGCTTCACTCTGTGTCTGACCCCGGGAGTGTGTGATGGGATGGTGTGGAGGGAGTTTCACTCTGTGTCTGACCCCGGGAGTGTGTGATGGGACCGTGAGGAGGGAGATTCACTCTGTGTCTGACCCCGGGAGTGTGTGATGGGACGGTGAGGAGGGAGATTCACTCTGTGTCTGACCCCGGGAGTGTGTGATGGGACGATGAGGAGGGAGTTTCACTCTGTGTCTGACCCCGGGAGTGTGTGATGGGACCGTGAGGAGGGAGATTCACTCTGTGTCTGACCCCGGGAGTGTGTGATGGGACGGTGAGGAGGGAGATTCACTCTGTGTCTGACCCCGGGAGTGTGTGATGGGACGGTATGGAGGGAGATTCACTCTGTGTCTGACCCCGGGAGTGTGTGATGGCACAGTGAGGAGGGAGCTTCACCCTGTGTCTGACCCCGGGAGTGTGTGATGGGACGGTGTGGAGGGAGCTTCACTCTGTGTCTGACCCCGGGAGTGTGTGATTGGACGGTGTGGAGGGAGATTCACTCTGCGTCTGACCCCGGGAGTGTGTGATGGGACGGTGTGGAGGGAGGTTCACTCTGTGTCTGACCCCGGGAGTGTGTGATTGGACGGTGTGGAGGGAGATTCACTCTGCGTCTGACCCCGGGAGTGTGTGATGGGACGGTGTGGAGGGAGCTTCACTCTCTGTGATGGGACGGTGTGGAGGGAGCTTCACTCTCTGTGATGGGACGGTGTGGAGGGAGATTCACTCTCTGTGATGGGACGGTGTGGAGGGAGTTTCACTCTCTGTGATGGGACGGTGAGGAGGGAGCTTCACTCTCTGTCTGACCCATGCTCTTCATTTTCTGGTGTTGATTTGGGTTGATTGATTGAGTGATTTCGCTAACCAAGCTGATGTGTTGCAGGCCATGGTTAGTATTCAGATTTTAACTTGGATCCCCCATGATTCCCTGCAGGAATATCAGTCAGTTCACTCAGTGACGGCCTCTTCGTGCTGCACGTTCCCTGTGAGGACAATCGGCAGAAGGTAAGGAATTGCTGGCTCATCATACAGAAGGGGAACAGGTCCTTCAGCTTGTGTCCTTGCTGACCAAAGACCACTCATAAATAATTCCACCGGATTTTGCCCGGAGTCCTCCAAGTGCTCCGTCTTCCTCCCCCCTCACTCCATGGGGCAGGGAGGGGCTGCTTCTGTCAGACACCAGGAACCGATGTGAACAGCTCCTGCTCGACATGAGGCCAATTAGCCTGGAGCTGGTGCTAGCCCCTGGGTCTGCCCATGGCGGTCACCCTCTCCTTCCCCACTCTGCCCTGCTTTCTGAGAGTCCACCCACTTCTCAGTTGGGAGTTCTGGTTGATTCCTCTTGGTTGTGCCGCGTGGTTCCCGCTGAACACGGTCTGTGGGTAACGTGGGTCCCAGTCTTACGGACAACGCGGTCTGATCTGTGAGCAGCCTGGTCTACGTACAACACCGGACTGTGGCCGCAGGGGTCCGTGGGCAGCGCGGTCCCGTATTCGGAGAGCGCGGCTCCCTGACGTATGCTGTGCTGTGTTTCAGGGTGACCTGGTGTTGCGGAGTGATCACGTGATCGAGACGCTGACCAAACTGGCTATGGAGTCAGACAAGGTCAACAGTGTCAACGTCAACCAGGGGAGGTGAGGCCGCCTGAGCAGACACCCCACCCCCTTCCGCATGCACACAGCAAAATATAGTGGGGGGAGGCAGGTGTGTAGTAGAAGGGGTTGGGGTGAACCCTATTGAAAGGACAGGGGAGGGTGGCGAGGGGCGAGGGAAGGTAGGGAGGAACGGCAGGAGGAGGATCCCTATTGGAAGGTGTGTTCCGGAGGAACAAGAGATTTGAGATGGGTGGGGTGGGGGGGGACCCTGCCTGAAGGAGGGTGGAGGGAGTGAATGGGGCAGGAGGGTGGAGGGAGTGAACGGGGCAGGAGGGTGGAGGGAGTGAATGGGGAAGGAGGGTGGAGGAAGTGAACGGGGAGGGAGGGTGGAGGGAGTGAATGGGGCAGGGGGGTGGAGGGAGTGAACGGTGAGGGAGGGTGGAGGGAGTGATGGAGGATGGAGGGAGTGATGGAGGGTGAAGGGATTGAATGGGGCAGGAGGGTGGAGGGAGTGAACGGTGAAGGAGGGTGGAGGGAGTGATGGAGGATGGAGGGTGAAGGGATTGAATGGGGAGGGAGGGTGGAGGGAGTGATCGGGGAGGGAGGGTGGAGGGAGTGAATGGGGAGGGTGGAGGTAGTGATGGAGGGTGGAGGGAGTGAACCGGACAGGAGGGTGGAGGGCGTGAACGGGGAGGGAGGGTGGAGGGCGTGAACGGGGAGGGAGGGTGGAGGGAGTGATCGGGGAAGGAGGGTGGAGGGAGTGATGGAGGATGGAGGGTGAAGGGATTGAATGGGGAGGGAGGGTGGAGGGAGTGATCGGGGAGGGAGGGTGGAGGGAGTGAATGGGGAGGGTGGAGGTAGTGATGGAGGGTGGAGGGAGTGAACCGGACAGGAGGGTGGGGGGCGTGAACGGGGAGGGAGGGTGGAGGGCGTGAACGGGGAGGGAGGGTGGAGGGAGTGAGGGAGGGTGGAGGGAGTGATCGGGGAAGGAGGGAGGTGGTATGGTTGTGTGTTCCAGCGGGGCTGAATGAGAGTGCAGGGTGACGGGTGAGAGGATCTGCTGGAGGGTGACCGGTGCTCTCTCCGTCCTGCAGCATTAAATTTACCATTAAGCAAGGCAAAGAGGGCGTCATTGACTTCACGTCGGGGTCCGAGCTGATCATTTCCAAAGCAAAGAACGGACATCTGTCTGTGGTAAGGATCAGAATCAGAATCGGGTTGGATATCGCTGAGATAATTTGTGAAATCTGTTTTGCTCGGCTCTGTATCTGTTGTTCTTTTCTGTGATCTGGCCGTCCCTGAAAAAGCAAACTTTTATTGGCCAACAAAACACGTGCGGGCCTCTGGGTACAGACTGTCGGGCAGGAGTTCCCCGGTCACACCCAGTGACGGTCACGGACCCAGCCAGAGGGGTGTGTGAGTGGGGGTGAAGGGGACCTGCACGTGGTGGTGCTCCCCTGTTTGCTGCTCGCGTCCTTCACTGGGTCAGGGATTTGCAGCAAGAATAGCCTGGACTGAAGTGACAGGGCCCCACTTGCAGAGCAGCACACACAAAATGCTGGAGGAACGTAGCAGCCCTGGCAGCGTCGGTGAACAGGAACAAGTGGCTGATGTTTCGGGCCAAGACCCTTCATCAGGTGCAAGGTAGAGCAGCTCAATGTCTAAATTTATGCTCAGGGGCAGGGCTTCAGTGACTTGGACAATGGGAACCTTCCCTGGGCAGGGGTGACCTGTACAAGAGGGACCAATGTCCCTACAGGAATGCTTCCCAGTGCTACCCAGACAAGAAAGGCAGGGGATGACAGCAAAAGGGGGGAAGAGAGGAGAACGTGGTAACGGGAGTAGGAAGATCCGGTGGGCAGAGGAGGTGCAGGCAGAAGGGCTGGTAAGTTCTGTAGTGTAGAGTTAGTGTGACACTACAGCTCCCGGTGTTTCTGGTAGGTTTCATAGCGAGTTAGTGTGACACTACAGCTCCCGGTGTTCCCGGTAGGTTTAGTAGCGAGTTAGTGTGACACTACAGCTCCCGGTGTTTCTGGTAGGTTTCGTAGCGAGTTAGTGTGACGCTACAGCTCCCGGTGTTCCCGGTAGGTTTAGTAGCGAGTTAGTGTGACACTACAGCTCCCGGTGTTTCCGGTAGGTTTCGTAGCGAGTTAGTGTGACGCTACAGCTCCCGGTGTTCCCGGTAGGTTTAGTAGCGAGTTAGTGTGACACTACAGCTCCCGGTGTTTCTGGTAGGTTTCGTAGCGAGTTAGTGTGACGCTACAGCTCCCGGTGTTCCCGGTAGGTTTAGTAGCGAGTTAGTGTGACACTACAGCTCCCGGTGTTTCCGGTAGGTTTCGTAGCGAGTTAGTGTGACACTACAGCTCCCGGTGTTCCTGGTAGGTTTCGTAGTTTAGTAGCGAGTTAGTGTGACACTACAGCTCCTGGTGTTCCTGGTAGGTTTAGTAGCGAGTTAGTGTGAGACTACAGCTCCCGGTGTTCCTGGTAGGTTTAGTAACGAGTTAGTGTGACGCTACAGCTCCCGGTGTTCCCGGTAGGTTTCGTAGCGAGTTAGTGTGACGCTACAGCTCCCGGTGTTCCCGGTAGGTTTCGTAGCGAGTTAGTGTGACGCTACAGCTCCCGGTGTTCCCGGTAGGTTTCGTAGCGAGTTAGTGTGACGCTACAGCTCCCGGTGTTCCCGGTAGGTTTCGTAGCGAGTTAGTGTGACGCTACAGCTCCCGGTGTTCCCGGTAGGTTTAGTAGCGAGTTAGTGTGACACTACAGCTCCCGGAGTTTCTGGTAGGTTTCGTAGCGAGTTAGTGTGACGCTACAGCTCCCGGTGTTCCCGGTAGGTTTAGTAGCGAGTTAGTGTGACACTACAGCTCCCGGTGTTTCCGGTAGGTTTCGTAGCGAGTTAGTGTGACGCTACAGCTCCCGGTGTTCCCGGTAGGTTTAGTAGCGAGTTAGTGTGACACTACAGCTCCCGGTGTTTCTGGTAGGTTTCGTAGCGAGTTAGTGTGACGCTACAGCTCCCGGTGTTCCCGGTAGGTTTAGTAGCGAGTTAGTGTGACACTACAGCTCCCGGTGTTTCCGGTAGGTTTCGTAGCGAGTTAGTGTGACACTACAGCTCCCGGTGTTCCTGGTAGGTTTCGTAGTTTAGTAGCGAGTTAGTGTGACACTACAGCTCCTGGTGTTCCTGGTAGGTTTAGTAGCGAGTTAGTGTGAGACTACAGCTCCCGGTGTTCCTGGTAGGTTTAGTAACGAGTTAGTGTGACGCTACAGCTCCCGGTGTTCCCGGTAGGTTTCGTAGCGAGTTAGTGTGACGCTACAGCTCCCGGTGTTCCCGGTAGGTTTCGTAGCGAGTTAGTGTGACGCTACAGCTCCCGGTGTTCCCGGTAGGTTTCGTAGCGAGTTAGTGTGACGCTACAGCTCCCGGTGTTCCCGGTAGGTTTCGTAGCGAGTTAGTGTGACGCTACAGCTCCCGGTGTTCCCGGTAGGTTTCGTAGCGAGTTAGTGTGACGCTACAGCTCCCGGTGTTCCCGGTAGGTTTCGTAGCGAGTTAGTGTGACGCTACAGCTCCCGGTGTTCCCGGTAGGTTTCGTAGCGAGTTAGTGTGACGCTACAGCTCCCGGTGTTCCCGGTAGGTTTCGTAGCGAGTTAGTGTGACGCTACAGCTCCCGGTGTTCCCGGTAGGTTTCGTAGCGAGTTAGTGTGACGCTACAGCTCCCGGTGTTCCCGGTAGGTTTCGTAGCGAGTTAGTGTGACGCTACAGCTCCCGGTGTTCCCGGTAGGTTTCGTAGCGAGTTAGTGTGACACTACAGCTCCCGGTGTTCCTGGTAGGTTTCGTAGTTTAGTAGCGAGTTAGTGTGACACTACAGCTCCTGGTGTTCCTGGTAGGTTTAGTAGCGAGTTAGTGTGAGACTACAGCTCCCGGTGTTCCTGGTAGGTTTAGTAACGAGTTAGTGTGACGCTACAGCTCCCGGTGTTCCCGGTAGGTTTCGTAGCGAGTTAGTGTGACGCTACAGCTCCCGGTGTTCCCGGTAGGTTTCGTAGCGAGTTAGTGTGACGCTACAGCTCCCGGTGTTCCCGGTAGGTTTCGTAGCGAGTTAGTGTGACGCTACAGCTCCCGGTGTTCCCGGTAGGTTTCGTAGCGAGTTAGTGTGACGCTACAGCTCCCGGTGTTCCCGGTAGGTTTAGTAGCGAGTTAGTGTGACACTACAGCTCCCGGTGTTTCTGGTAGGTTTCGTAGCGAGTTAGTGTGACGCTACAGCTCCCGGTGTTCCCGGTAGGTTTAGTAGCGAGTTAGTGTGACACTACAGCTCCCGGTGTTTCCGGTAGGTTTCGTAGCGAGTTAGTGTGACGCTACAGCTCCCGGTGTTCCCGGTAGGTTTAGTAGCGAGTTAGTGTGACACTACAGCTCCCGGTGTTTCTGGTAGGTTTCGTAGCGAGTTAGTGTGACGCTACAGCTCCCGGTGTTCCCGGTAGGTTTAGTAGCGAGTTAGTGTGACACTACAGCTCCCGGTGTTTCCGGTAGGTTTCGTAGCGAGTTAGTGTGACACTACAGCTCCCGGTGTTCCTGGTAGGTTTCGTAGTTTAGTAGCGAGTTAGTGTGACACTACAGCTCCTGGTGTTCCTGGTAGGTTTAGTAGCGAGTTAGTGTGAGACTACAGCTCCCGGTGTTCCTGGTAGGTTTAGTAACGAGTTAGTGTGACGCTACAGCTCCCGGTGTTCCCGGTAGGTTTCGTAGCGAGTTAGTGTGACGCTACAGCTCCCGGTGTTCCCGGTAGGTTTCGTAGCGAGTTAGTGTGACGCTACAGCTCCCGGTGTTCCCGGTAGGTTTCGTAGCGAGTTAGTGTGACGCTACAGCTCCCGGTGTTCCCGGTAGGTTTCGTAGCGAGTTAGTGTGACGCTACAGCTCCCGGTGTTCCCGGTAGGTTTCGTAGCGAGTTAGTGTGACGCTACAGCTCCCGGTGTTCCCGGTAGGTTTCGTAGCGAGTTAGTGTGACGCTACAGCTCCCGGTGTTCCCGGTAGGTTTCGTAGCGAGTTAGTGTGACGCTACAGCTCCCGGTGTTCCCGGTAGGTTTCGTAGCGAGTTAGTGTGACGCTACAGCTCCCGGTGTTCCCGGTAGGTTTCGTAGCGAGTTAGTGTGACGCTACAGCTCCCGGTGTTCCCGGTAGGTTTCGTAGCGAGTTAGTGTGACGCTACAGCTCCCGGTGTTCCCGGTAGGTTTCGTAGCGAGTTAGTGTGACGCTACAGCTCCCGGTGTTCCCGGTAGGTTTCGTAGCGAGTTAGTGTGACGCTACAGCTCCCGGTGTTCCCGGTAGGTTTCGTAGCGAGTTAGTGTGACGCTACAGCTCCCGGTGTTCCCGGTAGGTTTCGTAGCGAGTTAGTGTGACGCTACAGCTCCCGGTGTTCCCGGTAGGTTTCGTAGCGAGTTAGTGTGACGCTACAGCTCCCGGTGTTCCCGGTAGGTTTCGTAGCGAGTTAGTGTGACGCTACAGTTCCCGGTGTTCCCGGTAGGTTTCGTAGCGAGTTAGTGTGAGGCTACAGCTCCCGGTGTTCCCGGTAGGTTTCGTAGCGAGTTAGTGTGAGGCTACAGCTCCCGGTGTTCCTGGTAGGTTTCGTAGCGAGTTAGTGTGACACTACAGCTCCCGGTGTTCCTGGTAGGTTTCGTAGCGAGTTAGTGTGACACTACAGCTCCCGGTGTTCCTGGTAGGTTTAGTAGCGAGTTAGTGTGAGACTACAGCTCGGGGAATTGCGGTTGGGAGTTCAGTTCTGACCTTCTTTGTAAGGAGTTTGTACGTCCTCCCTGGGAACCACATGGGGTTCCTTTGGGTGTCCAGTTTCTTGGCACAATCCAAAGACACAGTTGGTCATTGTAAATTGGACAATTGGTCATTGTAAATTGTCCTGTGATTAGGCCAGGGGTTTGTTGGGACCTGCTCCGCACCGTACCTCTGAACAAATAAATTTACTTTAAAGCCAGCCGACTTGCAGGTGAGATGATGAGCTGGGAGTGTGGTGCTGTCAGACACGTGGCTGAGGGAGGGGCAGGAGGGGCAGCTCAGTGTCTGGGTGTGGAATTTTCACGTGTGATGGGGGGTTGCACTCTGATCAGTGCAAGCTGAGGGCAGGATATTCTGGAGGGAGGGGCAGGTAGAACATGGAAATAGAAAAGGGATGATCTCTAATGGAGTTACACAAGTCACATCCGTGGGCACAGTACAGTGTCAAATGAGGGAACTTTGACTTTCCCATTACTGACCTCCAGAGCAGGTTTACGAAATGGACCTGGGAATGAAAGGGTTAATGATTGCAGCTCTGGAACTTTATTCCCTGGATTGTAGGGTGACCTGATCGAAGTATGTATGATAACCTGTGGCACAGACAGGGTGAAAGCACGTGGGTCTTTTCCCCTTTGAAGCATGCTAAAAACTAGAGGAACACACATAAAACTTGCTGGTGAACACAGCAGGCCAGGCAGCATCTCTAGGAAGAGGTGCAGTGGACGTTTCAGGCCGAGACCCTTCATCAGGACTAACGAAGGGTCTCGGCCTGAAACGTCGACTGCACCTCTTCCTAGAGATGCTGCCTGGCCTGCTGCGTTCACCAGCAACTTTGATGTGTGTTGCTTGAATTTCCAGGATCTGCAGAATTCCTGTTCTTTGCGTTTTTAAAAACTAGAGGACACAGGTGTAAGACCAGAGGTTTCTAAGGGGCGTTCCTGTCGAGGGACGTCCCTTCTCTGACCCAACGGAGACACCTGTGGGGGTGTCCCTGTCGAGGGAGGGGTAGCATGTATCTGGGGCAGGATGGGGGTGTCTCTGTCTGGGTCAGTGTGTGGGAACCTTTGTCAGGGCTGAGGGTGGGGGCATCTCTGTCAAGAAAGGGTGGGGTCATCCCTGTCTGGGTCAGGTTGGGGGCATCTCTATCGAAAGAGGATAGAGGTGTGCTGTCGTGGTCAAAGTGGGGGTGTCTCTGTCGAGAGAGGGTAGAGGGGTCCCTTTCGGGGTCGGGAGGATCTGTCAAGGGAGGGTGGGGACATCCCTACCAGGGCCAGGGTGGGACGCCCCTGTTGGTGTCAGTGTGAGGGGTCCCTGTCGAGGTCAGAGTGAGGGTGCCCCTGTCAGGGTCAGGGTGGGGACGCCCCTGTCAGGGTCAGGGTGGGGGTGCCCCTGTCTGTGTCAGGGTGGGGACGCCCCTGTTGGGATCAGGGTGGGATGCCCCTGCTGAGAGAGGTTTAGGGTGCCCCTGTTGGGGTCAGGGTGGGGAGGCCCCTGTTGGGATCAGGGTGGGATGTCCCTGTTGAGAGAGGTTTGGGGTGCCCCTGTCGGGGTCAGGGTGGGGACACCCCTGTTGGGATCAGGGTGGGGGTGCCCCTGTCTGTGTCAGGGTGGGGACGCCCCTGTTGGGATCAGGGTGGGATGCCCCTGTTGGGATCAGGGTGGGATGCCCCTGTTGAGAGAGGTTTGGGGTGCCCCTGTCGGGGTCAGGGTGGGGGTGTCTCTGGGGCAGAGGTGGTGACAGGGTGGGGGGTAGAATGGCTCATTCGGTGCAGCCAGGGTCGAGACGTTTCCGTTGGCTTTGGGGGAGTTGTGCCTTTGAGGAGGTTGGGCAGGGGAGTGTTAGTGGGAACAATTCTGTTGCAGACCCAAGCCGAGCCCACCCTCACTGTCTCTCCAGGTGGCTCCACGCCTGAACTCCAGATGACGGTGGGTAGGGATCGCGACGGCCACCCGACGCACGCACGGTCCGATGAACGGCTGCACTCCACAGACAGGAGTCGGAGAGTTCACCGGTGAGACATTCGAGATGCTGGCCTTCGTCACACACCTACACAAACTGTGCTCACCACGACTGCCAAAGTCTGTGCTTCCAGCTGGGGACTCTCATTCCCAGTTCATACATTAATCACGCAAAATAAATTTAATGGAAGTTTATATTAAAGAGTATTTGCCATTATCAAGGACTCACCAAGTTTAATCACTCTCCTGCCTCTGTGCACAACGGTGCTTTAAGGAAAACAGTATAACCTCTCTGTCTCTCTGCCAAAGCCACTGTGCTTCACACTGCCTCAGACCCAGTGTCTGCTGCCCTCTGGGAAATGGTGACTGATTCTCCCACCCCTACCCTCATGACCATCTCCACACTGCTGGGCCTTCACTCAGCTGCCCCAAGGAGATTGCATCCTGGTGGGCTGGGGTGGCCCTAGTGGTCTCATGGACCTCCTCAGTGGAGGGTCCATCGTCACTGGCATCCCAGGGCGAACATCCTGTTAATGGGCACTTCCTCATTGACCATTAGACATAGGAGCAGGATCAGGCCATTCAGCCCATCGCGTCTGCTCCACCATTCCATTATGGCTGATTTATTAACCCCCTCAACCCCATTCTCCTGTCTTCTCCCCGTAACCCTTGAGTCCCTACCTAATCAACAATTTATCAACCTATACCCAAGGACTTGGCCTCCACTGTTATCTGTGACAATGAATTCCACAGATTCACCATCCTCTGGCTAAAGAAATCCCTCCTCATCTCTGTCCTAAAGGGACGTCCTTGTATTCTGAGGCTGTGCCCTCAGGTCCTAGACTCTCCCACCCGCTCTATCCAGGCCTTTCAATATTCGATAGGTTTCAATTAAACCCCCCCCCCCCCATTCTTCTAACCTCCAATGAGTACAGGCCTGGAGCCATCAAATGTTTCTAATGTGTTAATCCTTTCATTCCTGGGATCATTCTTGTGAATCTCCTCTCCAATGTCAGCACATCCTTCCTGAGATAAGGGGCCCAGAACTGCTCACAATACTCCAAGTGAGGTCTGACAATTGCCTTATAAACCCTCAGCTCTCCACAGTTGTTCAGTCACTGTGGGTACACCAGCTCCATCAGGTCAACTGAGTCTGCCACAGTACAGCGACCTCGTGTGCTCATCTGACTCTCCCTCTTCCCATTTAATGACACCGCCCCCACAACAGAATCACGCGTTGGTGACCCACCCTATCCTCTAAAGTGGGCAGTTGGTGACCTCCCACCATGGGAGGGAGAGTTACTGTGATGATGTAAGTAGGGGAGAGGGGACGGGGATATCTCCTGGTGAGGATGCACTGCAGGAGAGTGGAGATGTCTGCTCTCCCCAGCATCCAGACATGCGTCTGCTCTTTCCATCCACCACAGAAAGTACAGATATCTGGTCTCCACACTCACCACAGAGGGTACAGATGTCTAGTCTCCCCCAGAATGAACAGTGTGTCTGGTCTCCCCCAGAATGAACGGTGTGTCTGGTCTCCCCCAGACTGAACGGTGTGTCTGGTCTCCCCCAGACTGAACGGTGTGTCTGGTCTCCCCCAGACTGAACGGTGTGTCTGGTCTCCCCCAGAATGAGCGGTGTGTCTGGTCTCCCCCAGACTGAGCGGTGTGTCTGGTCTCCCCCAGACTGAACGGTGTGTCTGGTCTCCCCCAGACTGAACGGTGTGTCTGGTCTCCCCCAGAATGAACGGTGTGTCTGGTCTCCCTCAGACTGAACGGTGTGTCTGGTCTCCCCCAGAATGAACGGTGTGTCTGGTCTCCCCCAGAATGAACGGTGTGTCTGGTCTCCCCCAGAATGAACGGTGTGTCTGGTCTCCCCAGACTGAACGGTGTGTCTGGTCTCCCCCAGAATGAGCGGTGTGTCTGGTCTCCCCAGCATGTAGACATACGTATGGTCTCCCCATCCACCACGGAAATGGCAGATGTCTGGTTTCCCTAGCATGTAGACCTATGACTAGTCTTCTCTCCCCCCGCCCCCCCCCCCGGCTGGTTGTCTGGGTTTGAACGCAGAGAGCTTGGGTAGACAGGGCCCAAAGGTGCTGCTGTTGAGACAAATAGGAGCTGATCTCACTTGATTGCTCCAGGAAGGAGGCATTGGGGGTGGTGGGGGCAACGACTAGGAGTCCCAGTCAGGGACACATGGGCTTAGTGAGATAAAGTGAGCCGAGTGGCCTGGCCCTTGGCCCCAGTGACCCATTCCCAACCTCCCTCAGGGTGTTCCCGACATTGGGCTGGGTGTGAGGGGCTGGACTGAGGCATGCAAGGGTGGGGTAGAGGCAGGGGCTGCCTTCAGGCCAAGCCTGCAATGGGGTGATAGGCCAAGAGGCTGGAGCCGTTCCCTGGGCAACCCACGTACGGCAGGAGCATTCTAAATAAAGTATACGCAATGTTAATTAAAGATTGTAGTAATCTTTGTATGGATCGATGTGTCAGACTTGGTTTCAATAAAACAATATTTTCCAACTTGTTGTGAATGTTGTTTCCTTGCCTGGGTCAGGGGGTACTGGTGTACTCCAGCTGGGATGCCTGCCGAGGTTGACCAACCCATCTTCACCAGGACGAAACCCTCCTCCACAACATCTCAGCCTACAGACCATCATTCTGCTTGTTCAAGCATCTGCCCATCTCCATCCTAGGGCACTCGGTGACTCTGCTGTCTGCGCAGAGAATTCCAAATATTTGAGAAGAAGATCCACCTTCCTGTCCATAAGTGGCTGCCATTCTGAAACACCTCCCCCGTTTCCATGGCAACCATCCTCTCTACGCTTGCTTTCTCAATCTCCTCAGTGTGTGTTGTTACAAGATCACATCAGAGTTGCGGAGGGGCACCCCACTGCCTCCGATGGGTAGACATCTTTCCCTAAGCTCCGAGACCAATCCGCAGCAGAACCGGGAGCGTTACAGCAGAGTTTGGGCCCTTTGGCCCACGATATTGTGCCTACTCCACGATCAATCTAACTCTTTCCTCCCAAATAGTATCAATTTTTCTATCATTCGTGTGTCCCAAATTTATCTACCTCTATCAGCACCCTGGCAAATGCATTCCATTCGGCCACCATTCTGTAAAAGCGTACCTCTGAAATGCCCCCTATACTTCCCTCCAATCACCTTAAAATTATGCCCTCGTTTTTGTCATTTCCACCTGGGAAAAGTTCCATGGCTGCCCCTGTCGGGGTCAGGGTGCGGCATCCTATTGGGGTCAGAGTTGAGAGCGTCTCTGGGTCAGGGTTGGGAGCATCTCTGTCGGGGTCAGGGTGGGGGTGTCTCTGGGTCTCTTATCACCTTGTACATCTCTATCAAGTCACCTCTCATCCTCCTTTGCTCCACTGAGAAAAGATCTAGGTTGCTGAACCGTCTCCTCATAAGACATGCTCTCTAACTCAGGCAGCATCCTGGTAAATCTCCTCTGCACCCTCTAAAGTAGGGGTCGCCAACCCGTCGATCATGATCAACCGGTCGATCTTTGAGACTTTCCCAGTAGATCCTGAAGAAAAATCAAAAATAAATACACAAATACTGTTGTAATGTGAGCATTACAAAAGTAATACTAATTAGGATAATGGTAATATAGCAATATTTTCGCTAAAAGCTGTTTGTAAAGAGAGATTGTTTCCGGGTTACGGGGGATTAGTTCCGTTCTTTCTGCCCAGTGCGCATGTGTGTAGTTCCCCTGCCTTGCACCGCGTTTTCAGTGTAGCCTGTGCTCCATCAAAGTGACCAATCAGATTAGATGAGAGTACAGACTGTCGCAAACATCAATATTCGGCAGTGTCCCCAACCTCAGGGCCGCGAAGCATGCAGGGGTGCAGAAGTAGTCGGGAGGCACACAGCACATCTTTAAGATATAAAGCCGAAATAAACAAGCTAATTAATTAGGTGCTGCCTGGCACGTAAATGTCGGCCCAGATCAGAGGCGACGCAATCAGCAATCGCTCGTGGTATCCTGATAGTGTGGCAGAGGCTCCATGAAAGAAGGCAAAAACGTACAAATTCCATCCAGAATGGGAAGAGGAATTTCTATTTACCTTGGTGAAAGACAAGTGTGTATGTATGTTGTGCCACCAAACACAAGCACTGACTAAAAGAGGGAATCTGGAGCGGCAGCGCAATGCCAACCACCAGGAATTTAAAGACACCTACCCCCCAAAGAGCGCAATTCGTTGAGCTGAAATCGGGGTTGAAGGCCCAGCAATCGTTTTCCACAAAACATGCTGCTCAAAGTAAGTCTGCTATTGAAGCATCATTTCGTGTAAGTCACCTTTTGGCTAAACACAAGGAGCCTTTTACAGATGGCGATTTATTCAAGGAAGCAATGGTCATTACCGCAGAGACTGTTCTTAATGAATTTAAAAACAAAAACGGCATCACAACCGCAATACGTAATATACCGCTTGGCCCTGCAACAGTGACAAGGAGGGTAGAATCACTGTCAGAGGACGTGGATCGACTTGTTACTCTGTGAATATTTTCTCACTACAGTTCGATGAATCCCTGGATGTAATGCAAACAGCTCAGCTTGTTGCATTTGTCAGAATAGCTTTCCAGGATTTTACAACGAAGGAGGAGTTCCTCACTCTTTTGCAATTAAAGGAAAGAACGAGAGGTGAGGATATTTACAATGAGTTTAAAAAATATGTCCGTGAAAATGACATCCCCATTCATAAACTAGTGGCAATTACTACTGATGGGGCTGAGCTATGCGTGGTGTGCGCGTTGTTTTTATACCACTAAAAGTCAGTGCCTACATCGGGTCAACTTATCTATGTGAATTGCATTTTCACAGATGAAAATTATTAAATCTAAGTACAGGAGCTGACTGACTGACAGACACCTCACCAGGGTTGCCAACTTTCTCACTCCCAAATAAGGGACAAAAGCAGCAGTCAAATCCCGGGACATTTGTGTTTACCCTGAGAAAGACTACCATGACCATGAAGCCTTGTGCAGGCACCTGTGTGTGCATGCGCGTACGTGCCGATTTCTTTACCCCACCAATCGGTTTTGGCTTAATTTTCATTATTTCTACTCTATATAGGCTGTGTAGTTATCATAACATTCCTGCTTTTACTGTATGTTAGTGTTATTTTGGGTATTATGTATTACCTGGTATGATTTGGTAGGTTATTTTTTTGGGTCTGGGAACGCTCAAGATTTTTTCCATATAAATGAATGGTAATTGCTTCTTCAGTGTAAAGCATTTCGGCATGAAAGGTTTCACAGGAACGCTCTACCTTAGCAGGGGGAATACGGGACAGTTGGCAACCCTACACCTCACAGACCGTCTCAGACTGGCTGTCTGTAGTTATGAGCCAAATTCCAGGGAACTAGCAGAAAGTATTCAGCCCCAGTCATCACACTGAATGCAACAGTCAATTTTTATTCATTTATTTTTCGTATTGAAATAAAATTAAATAATGAAACTTAGAATTAAAGGTGTGAAGTATTGTAATATTCTTAAAGAAAGACAGCTATGGCCTGTTTGATATGCTAGTTACAGTGTTTCCTTGTTTGAATTAATTTGAAAGTTTGACAAAAGTATTTTGTGTAATTCAAATACAATTCGTCCAAATAAAAGGCCTCAAATTGGAAGGACAATCTGAGCTGTTTTTTCTCTAAATGATTTAGTAGGTAGATCTTGCCTTTCACTGAGGTCGAGGTAGGGGATCTTGGGCTTAAAAAGGTTGGTGACCACTACTCTAAAGCTTCCACATCCCTCCTATAATGAGACAACGAGAAATGAACATGATACTCCGAGTGCGGTCAAAGCAGAGTTTTATAGAGCTGCAACATTACCTGACAGCTCTTCAACTCAGTCCCCCGACAATAAAGAGCTGGACTGAGTTTGAAGAGGTAAATAGGAAGACAGATGAGAGCAGGTTGGTAAACCTTGTCTACGTGGACTTTAACAAGGTCCTGCATGATAGTCTGGCTCAGAAGATTTGTGCATGTGGAATCCAGGGAGAGCCAGCCAGCAACTGACTTGGTGGAAGGGGTGAGAGGGTGGGAGTGTAGTGTGGTTCCTCTGACTGGAGACTGATTTTGTAGAGGTTTATAAGCTCATGAGGGGCATAGATAAGGTAGATGGTCGCAGTCTTTTCCCTAGGACGGAAGTCTAAAACTAGATTTAGGTTGGTGCTAGAGGAAGCCATAGATACGAATGACAGTGTTTAACAGACTTGGACAGGCATGTGGATAAAAAATGTTTTGAGGAATCTGGGTAAAAGGGATGAGCTTAGACAGGCATCTCAGCTGATTGTTGGACAGGTACGGCTGAATTTTTTTTCAAACCTTATTCTCTCACCTTCTCTCCCTAACCCTTACTGACTCCGACACTTTCCCAATCACTGAGGTTAGGCTAACTGGCCTATAATTTCCTTTCTTTTGCCTTCCTCCCTTCTTAAAAAGTGGATTGACATTTGCAATCTTCCAGTCCTCCAGGACCATGCCAGAATCAAGTGATTCTTGAAAGATAATGACCAATGAATTTGTTATCCCTTCAGCAACCTCTCTCCAGGCTCTGGGATGTAGTCCATCTGGTCCAGGTGACTTATCCACCTTAAGACCTTTCAGTTTGCCTAGCACTTTTTCCTTTGTAATAGCAATGGCACTCACTCCAGCTCCCTGACACTCATGGACCTCTGGCACACTGCTAGTGTCTTCCACAGTGAAGGCAGATGCGAAGTGCACTTCAAGTTCCTCTGCCATTTCTTTGTCCCCCGTTACTACCTCACCAGCATCATTTTCCAGTGGTCCAATATCAACTCTCACCTCCCTTTTACTCTTTATAGAACTGAAAAAATTTCTGGTATCCTGCTTTATATTATTGACTAGTTTGCCTTCATATTTTAATGTGGCCACACATTTTAATTCCACATCCCATTCTCATTCTGACATGTCTATCCACGGCCTCCTCTACTGTAAAGATGAAGCCACACTCAGGTTGGAGGAACAACACCTTATATTCCGTCTGGGTAGCCTCCAACCTGATGGCATGAACATCGACTTCTCTAACTTCCGCTAGGGCCCCACCTCCCCCTTGTACCCCATCTGTTACTCATTTTTATGCACACATTCTTTCTCTCACTCTCCTTTTTCTCCCTCTGTCCCTCTGAATATACCTCTTGCCCATCCTCTGGGTCCCCCCCCGCTCCTTGTCTTTCTTCCCGGACCTCCTGTCCCATGATCCTCTCGTATCCCCTTTTGCCTATCACCTGTCCAGCTCTCGGCTCTATCCCTCCCGCTCCTGTCTTCTCCTATCATTTTGGATCTCCCCCTCCCCCTCCAGCTTTCAAATCCCTTACTCACTCTTCCTTCAGTTAGTCCTGACGAAGGGTCTCAGCCTGAAATGTCGACTGTACCTCTTCCTACAGATGCTGCTTGGCCTGCTGCGTTCACCAGCAACTTTGATGTGTGTTGCCTTCATATTTCATCTTTTCCCTTGTAGGTTTTTTAGTTGCCTTTTGTTGGATTTTAAAAGCTTCCCAATCATCCAACTTCCCACTCACCTTTGCTACCTTATATGCCCTTTCCTTGGGTATTGTGCATTCCTTAACTTCCACTTGTCAGCCACAGTTGCCTGCCCCGCCATTTGAAAACATCTTCTTCTGTGGGACATATCTATCCTGTACCTTGTGAACTATTCCCAGAAACTTCAGCCATCTCTACTCTGCCGTCAACCCCACCAGTAACCTCCTCCAATCCATCTGGGCAAGCTCCTCTCTCATGCCTCTGTACTGTAATTCCCTTTATTCCATTGGATATTGATACATGTGACTTATACTTCTCCCTTTCAAATTGCAGTATGAATTCAATCATATTATGAAATTACTGCCTCCTAAGTGTTCCTTTACACTAAGCTCCCACATAAGATCTGGGTTTTTACACAACACCCATTCTAAGATAGCCTTCCCCGAATAGATTCGTGCACAAACTGCTCTAAAAAGCCATCTCATAGGCATTCAGCAAATTCCCTCTCTTGTGATCTGACACCAACCTGGTTTTCCCAATCCCCTTGCATATTGAAGTCCCCCATTACAATTGTGTCATTATCTTTATTACATGCCCTTTCCAGCTCCCTTTGCAATCTCAACCCCACATCTTGGCTACTATTTGGAGGCTTATATATGATCCCCATCATGGTTTTTTTACCCTTGCAATTTCTTAACTCCACCCACAAAGATTCAACATTCTCTGACCCTATGTCACCTCTTTCTAAAGATGTAATTCCATCTCTTACCAACTGAACCACACCACCGTCTATGCCTTCCCGCCTGTCCTTCCAATACAGAGTATATCCTTTGATGTTCAGCTCCCAACAATGGCCGCCTTTCAGCCACGACTCAGTGATGCCCACAACATCATACCAACAATCTCTAATTGCACCACAAGTTCGTCCACCTTATTCCAAATGCTACGCACATTTAAATACAGCACCTTCAGTCTTGTCTTCTTCATCCTTTTCAATTTTGCCTCTGTGGTACAATTTAACTCTTTGCTCTGTCTGCATTTGTACCCAGTCATTGGCTTGTCCTTCCTTACATTCATGTTCCATCCATCATCTACTTGTAGACCTGCTGGCTCATCCTCCGCTCCATCATACTGGTTCCCATTCCCTCCCTTTCCATATCCACTCCTAACAGCTCTAGTAAACCTGCCTGCAAGAATAATGGTCCCTCTCGGATTCAAGTGCAATCTATTCCTTTTGTATGGGTCCCACCTGCCCCAGAAGATGTCCCAATTATCCAGAAATCTGATTCCCTGCCCCTGCTCCAATTCTTCAGCCACCCATTTATCTGCCACCTCATTCTATTCCTATCCTCACTGTCGCATGGCATCCTTCAGGTCCTGCTTCTCAGCTTCCTTCCTAACTCCCTGTTTTCTTTTTTCAGGACCTCCTCCCATTTTCGACCTAATAGAGTACAGAAGCAAGGAGATAACGCTGAAGCTTTATAAGACACTGGTCAGGCTGCACTTGGACACCATATCTCAGAAAGGATGTGTTGTCATTGGAGAGAGTCCAGATAAGGTTCACAAGGATTATTCTGGGAATGAAGGAGTTAAAATGTGAGGAGCATTTGGCAGCTTTGGGCCTGTACTCACTGGAATTTAGAACAATGTGTGAGGATTTAATTGAAAACTACCCAATGTTGAAATCTCTTACTCACTCTTCCTTCAGTTAGTCCTGACGAAGGGTCTTGGCCTGAAGCGTCGACTGTACCTCTTCCTAGAGATGCTGCCTGGCCTGCTGCGTTCACCAGCACCTTTGATGTGTGTTGGATGTTGAAAGGACTAGGCAGGGCGGATGTGGAGAGGATGTTTCCTATGGTGGGGGTATCCAGAACAGCCTCCAAATTGAGGGGGCGACCTTTTAGAACAGGCAAGGAGGAATTTTTTTTTAGTCAGGGAGTGGTGAATCTGTGGAATGCTCTACCACAGACTGCAGTGGAGGCCAAGTCCGTGTGTATATTCAAAGTGGAAGTTGATAGTTTCCTGATCAGTCAGGGCATCGAAGGATATGGTGAGAAGGCAGGTGTATGGAGTTGAGTGGGATCTGAGATCAGCCATGATAGAATGGTGGAGCAGACTCTGGGCTGAATGGCCTATTTCTGCTCCCAAGTCTTATGGTCTAATCATTCTCTGAACCTTCTCTGGACTCTCTCCAATACCAGCACATCCGTTCTTAGACAAGGAACCCAAAATTGCTTCCAAAATTCCAAATGCAGTCTGACCAATAGCTTATAAAGCCTCAGCATTAGATCCTTGCTCGTCTGGAAATGAATGTGAACGTTGCATTTGCCTTCTTCATGACAGTATTGAATCTCACGCAAGGGCTCCCAAGTCCTTTCGTACCTATGGTTTCTGTATCCATTCCCCGTTTAGAAAATAGCCTACACCTTTATTCTTTCTATCAAAGTGCATAATCCCACACTTCCCTCTGCTCTATTCTATCTACCTCTTTGCCCACTGTCCCAACCAGTCAAAATCCTCTGCAGACTCTCTGCCTCAGTGGCGCTCACTATCTGTCCCTCTAAGACCTGAGGTGGGAGATGTCAAAGGGACATCAGGGCAGCTCCTTCATGCAAAAGGTTTTGTGATTTGGATTGAACTGCCAGAAGTGGTCTCGAGTAATTGGAGGAAAGTTTGTGGGGAGCTACCAGAGATAGTTCTTTGTACAGTGGGGGGTGCATGCAACACACTACCAGGAGACATTTAAAAGACTTTTAGATAAGCACATGGATGAAAGAAAAATGGAGAGGTATAGGAGAGGAAAGGGTTAGATTGATCTTAGACTAGGTTAAAGGTCAGCACAACATCCTGGGTTTAAGGGCCTGTACTCTTTTGGTAATTGTGGTGGGCACCTTCTTCTGCCTAAGGCCACCAAACCTACTGGACCTGAGGATCTGAGGGCAAGATTGCATTGTCAGAGGGAAATGAGAGGCTGTTGTATTTGGTATGACTGAAACGTGGTTTTCTCCCAGCACGCCCGATAGAGCAGGCAAACAGAAAGGTGTCTTGATGATCGAATGGACTGAACTGCTGATTCAGAAAAGGCAAAAGGTGGGACTGTTTCATGATAAACTCCCGTTGGTACGCCAATGTGGCCGTTTTGTTGAACTCGTGTTCCCCGCACCTCTCCATAATCCTGTCTGCAGTTTATGTACCAACACTGGCTGACTTTAATCAAGCGCTCCCAATACTGCATGATGCCTTCTCCAAACAAGAAACAGTCCGCTGACACATTTCAAATCATAGGCTTGTTTGAAGAAAACCCTGCCCAATTACCCTCAGTATATAACCTGTAGCACCAGAGGTCCAACACTCCAGACCACTGCTATAAAGAATGCCTAGAGTTCCATGCCCAGGCTGCATTTTGGTAAATCGGAACTCTTGCCTGTCCTCCTACCAGCAAACAGGCAGAGGTGAAAGAGAACAGCTCCAGAGATTGGGACAACATGCAGAGTCTTCCCCAATCAGAAGCCCTGGATGAACCATTAGACTTGCGATCTGCTGAGGGCCAGATCAGAGGCATTCAAGTTTGGTGACCAAGAAAGTTACAAGAGGTCCAGATATGATCTCCAGAAAGCTACGTCACGGGCAACGTGGAAATTCCTGACCAAACTTAATCAACGAAGAATGGTCGACAGTTGTAGCAGAGCTTGAATACTATCACCTCTTATAAAATTAAATCAAACGACAGAGGTGACAGCGGGACATCGTTTCCAGATGAGCTCAATGCCTTCTATGCTCGCTTTGACCATGAAAACAGGGAGAAAGCAACACCAGCTCCCACATGCCCCCAAGTTTCTATAATTTCAGTCTCTGAAACTAATGTGTGAGCAGCCTTTGGGAGGATCAACCCATGAAAAGCAGCTGGCCCAGTGTAAAAGTCTGAGCAGTTCAACTGGCAGGAGTGTTCACTGAGATCTTTAACCTCTCGCTTCAGCAGTGTGTGTGCTACCCACCTGCAGGGTTCAATTATACCGGTGCCCAAGAAGAGTATGGTGACCTGCCTCAAAGACTATCACACTTACATCCACAGTTAAGAAGTGTTTAGAGAGGTTGGTGATGAACCATCAACATCTGCCTGAGAAGCAACTTGGATCTGCTCCAGTTTGCCTGCTGGATCAGCAGGTGCCATCTCACTGGCACTTCACTCAACCCTGGAACATCTGGACAGGATGATCTTCACCAATTATAGCTCAGCATTCAATACAATTGTGCCCTCAAAACTAACCAATAAGCTCAAAGGCCTTGGTCTCAATACTTCCTTGTATTCCTCAATTTCCTCATTTGCAGACCCACTCAGTTTGGATTGGTAACAACAAGGCTGTGTCTCAGCCCCCGGCTCTGCTCACTTTACACCTCTGACTGCGTGGTTAAGTACAGCTGAAACACCATATTTAAGTTTGCTGGCGACACCACTGTTGTGGCCTGTATCAAAGGTGGTGATGAATCAGCACATAGGAGGGAGACTGAAAATCTGGTCGAGTGGTGCCATAACAATAATTTCTTACTCGATACCAGCAAAACCAAGCAGCTAATAATAGACTTCAGGAGAAGGAAACCAGAGGTCCATGAGATCCTCATCGGAGGAGCAGAGGTGGAGAGGGTCAGCAACTTTAACTTCCCAGCGGTTATCATTTCAGAGGATCTGTCCTGGGGCCGGCACACAAGTGGAATTACAAAAAAAGCACGGCAGCACCTTTACTTCCTTAGGAACCTGCAGAGATTTGCAATGACATCTAAAACTCCGACAAACTTTTATAGATGTGTGGTGGAGAGTATATTGACTGGCTGCATCACAGCCTGGTATGGAAACACCAATGCCTATGACCAGAAAATCCTACAAAAAGTAGTGGATACAGCCCAGGTCCATCAGAGGTAAAACTCTCCCCTCCCCACTATTGAGCACATGGACAGGAAACACTGTCGTAGGAAAGCAGCATCACAGACCCCCACCACCCAGACCATGCTCTCTCCTCGCTGCTGCCATCAGGAAGAAGGTACAGGAGCCTCAGGGCTCACACCACCGGGTTTAGCAACTGTTATTACCCGTCAAACATAGGCTCTTGAATCAGACGGGATAACTTCACTCCTTAAAATGTTCCCAGGCTATGAATTCACTTTCAAGAACTCTTCATCTCACGTTCTCGATATTTATTGTTAGTTTATTATTTGGTATTTGCCCAGTTTGTTGTCTGCTGCACACTCTGGCTGGGTGGTCTTTCATTAGTTCCATTATGGTTATTATTTTATAGATTTATTGAGTATACCCACAAGAAAATTAATCTCAGGGTTGTATGTGGTGACATATATGTATTTTAATAATTAAATTACTTTGAGCTTTGAAATCAGAGTACAGGCCACTGACAGCAGCTCACCAGATTCTCTGGCCTGAGCCAGTTTTCAACTTGTCCCCAGATGTAGTCCATCTCATTTAATCCTTCCTCTCCCAGGAGCTTCTGCTGGTATCTCCAAGGAGATCATTGTGGACTTCAGGCATGCTAGGAGCCACACTCACGTCCCCATCTACATCAACGGAGTTGCAGTGGAGCGTGTATCAAGCTTTAAATTCCTTGGTGTCCACATTTCCGAGGATCTCACCTGGTCCCTGAGCTCCTCCATCCTGATCAAAAAGGCGCAACAGCTCCTTTATTTCCTGCGGAGCATCAAGAAAGCTCACCTCTGTCCCAGGATACTGACGGACTTTTACCACTGTACCATTGAGAGCATACTCACCAACTGCATCTCAGTGTGGTATGGCAATTGTCCCGTATCGGACCGCAAAGCACTCCAGCATGTGGTGAAAACTGCCCAGCGGATTATCGGCACCCAATTGCCCACCATTGAGAACATCTACCATAAACGCTGCCTGGGCAGGGCGAAAAGCATTAGCAAGGATGCATCTCACCCTAACCATGGACCTTTTACTCTACTCCCATCTGGTAGGTGCTACAGGAGCCTCTGCTCCCGCACCAGCAGGCACAGGAAGAGCTTCTTCCCTGAGGCTGTGACCCTGATGAACCTCACATCACAGCGCTAAGCAGTATTGCATCCATATTGGACTGTCTCAGTACTTTTATATTTGTGTGCTTTAGCACTTTTCACTTGCAGTTATTTTGTAAATAACACTATTCTTTGCATTTCTGGTCAGATGCTAACTGCATTTCATTGGCTTTGTATCTGTACTCGACACAATGACAATAAAATTGAATCTAATCTAATTTCTGTAGCACTGGGATTTTATGGGATGGGATTGGATTGCTGGCCCCATGGCCAACTTTCCTCCTTTCACAGGAGGGCGAGCAACCATCCATAACAGAGTGGTGGTAGGCACATCAGCAACATTTCAAAGCCTCCAGGTAAGGACATGGAGGGTGGGGAAGGTATGAGGGCTGTAAAGCCCAATGCAGGCAGATGGAACGCACTTGCTGGGCAGTCAGTATGGATGAGTTGGGCCAAAGGGCCTGTGATTTTCTGACCATCTGAGCTTTAACAATTCCTTTTCCTCCCATACCTGTTTCTGTACTGTACTTTTCTATGACTCTATCGGTGCAGGTTGATGGGACTAGGCAGTTTAAATGGCTTGGCATGGACTAGATGGGCCAAAGGGCCTGTTACCATTCCTTGGCTCAACCTTGTATTATCATCTGCAAACCTGGCCATAAAGCGATCAGTTCTTTCATCTGGATCATCAATACGTAAAGTGAAAAATTGTGGTCCAACACTAACCCCTGCAGAACTCCACTAATCACCAGCAGCCATCCTGAAAAGGAGTTCCCTCTCTCTGCCTTCTGCCAGTCAGCCAAACCTGTGTCCACGCTAGCACTTTGCCATGGGCCCTTACCTGTTCGGCAACGTGTGTACAGTTCTTTGTCAAAGGCCTTCTGAAACCCACTGCCCTGCCCTCCCTAATACATTTTGAACCTTCTGACAAAGTTCAATCAAACTGGTGAGACAGAATCCACCCGAACAAAACTACACTGAATTCCTTTGATGGGCTCTGTCTCTGAACCCTGTGGCTCAGAACATTTTCCTGACAATTTCCCTTCAAGCGGACATTTGACTCACTGGCCTGTAGTAAACCAACTTATCCCCTCTGGTCTTGAATGAAGGGCCACGGCCAGGTCAGTATGGTTCTGAGAGGGTTAACTTGTGCTAGGTTTGGGCACTACAGTGTTAACAGTAAGAGCTTCCAACCAAATCAACAGCCCTACCCCGCACCTTTCCAGCCTGCCCGGCTGCTGTAAATTGCTCTTCCACCAACCCCGATTCTTCCCAATAATAAACCCCTTCCTCTCCTGTCCTCTCCACCAGCAAAGAGGACAAAAAACTCTCTGCATTTGCTCTCAGTTCCAGCTCCACAAATCAACTGCAGCAGCCAAGTGTTTCCTGTATCCAAATCAGACAAGCACTCCTCAGCCCAGGGAGTGTGTGCTGGGACGGCGTGGAGAGAGTTTCACTCTGTGTCTGACCCCGGGAGTGTGTGATGGGACGGTGCGGGGGGAGTTTCACTCTGTGTCTGACCCCGGGAGTGTGTGATGGGACGGTGCGGGGGGAGCTTCACTCTGTGTCTGACCCCGGGAGTGTGTGATGGGACGGTGCGGGGGGAGTTTCACTCTGTGTCTGACCCCGGGAGTGTGTGATGGGACGGTGCGGGGGGAGTTTCACTCTGTGTCTGACCCCGGGAGTGTGTGATGGGACGGTGCGGAGAGAGTTTCGCTCTGTGTCTGACCCCGGGAGTGTGTGATGGGACGGTGCGGAGGGAGTTTCGCTCTGTGTCTGACCCCGGGAGTGTGTGATGGGACGGTGCGGAGGGAGTTTCGCTCTGTGTCTGACCCCGGGAGTGTGTGATGGGACGGTGCGGAGGGAGTTTCGCTCTGTGTCTGACCCCGGGAGTGTGTGATGGGACGGTGCGGAGGGAGTTTCGCTCTGTGTCTGACCCCGGGAGTGTGTGATGGGACGGTGCGGAGGAAGTTTCACTCTGTGTCTGACCCCGGGAGTGTGTGATGGGACGGGGTAGAGGGAGCTTCGCTCTGTGTCTGACCCCGGGAGTGTGTGATGGGACGGTGTGGAGGGAGTTTCACTCTGTGTCTGACCCCGGGAGTGTGTGATGGGACGGGGTAGAGGGAGCTTCGCTCTGTGTCTGACCCCGGGAGTGTGTGATGGGACGGTATGGAGGGAGTTTCACTCTGTGTCTGACCCCGGGAGTGTGTGATGGGATGGTGCAGAGGGAGTTTCACTCTGTGTCTGACCCCGGGAGTGTGTGATGGGACGGTGTGGAGGGAGATTCACTCTGTGTCTGACCCCGGGAGTGTGTGATGGGACGGTGCAGAGGGAGTTTCACTCTGTGTCTGACCCCGGGAGTGTGTGATGGGACGGTGCGGAGGGAGTTTCACCCTGTGTCTGACCCCGGGAGTGTGTGATGGGACGGTGCAGGGGGAGTTTCACCCTGTGTCTGACCCCGGGAGTGTGTGATGGGACGGTGTGGAGGGAGTTTCACTCTGTGTCTGACCCCGGGAGTGTGTGATGGGACGGTGTGGAGGGAGTTTCACTCTGTGTCTGACCCCGGGAGTGTGTGATGGGACAGTGTGGAAGGAGTTTCACCCTGTGTCTGACCACCTGTGTGTGTGATGGGACAGTGTGGAGGGAGCTTCACTCTGTATCTGACCCTGGGAGTGTTTGATGGGACAGTGTGGAAGGAGTTTGTGATGGGACGGTGCAGAGGGAGTTTCACTCTGTGTCTGAAAGACTTAAGTGAGGAGAGATAGCAGCTACAGTCACCCCTAAGCTGCAGGAGGCAGGTACCTGGGTGACTGTCAGGAGTGGGAAGGGAATATGCCCCCAGAGCAGAGTACCCCGTGGCCATTCCCCTCAATAATAATTATACCACTTTGGAGACTGTTGATGGGGGCAGTTGCGTCACTGGGTCTCTGGTACCAAGACTGGTGCTGTGGCTCAGAAATGAAGCGGGGAGAGGAGAACTGCAGTAGTGATAGTGGATTCTATAGTTAGAGGAGTAGACGAATGTGCGAATGAGGAACTGGTACAGGGGCAGGTTTCAGATTTCTGGATCATCAGGATGGCTTCTGGGGAAGGTGTGACCTGTACAAAAGGTGCAGATTATGCCTAAACCCTAGGGGTCCGATATCCTTATGGGCAAGTTTGCTAGAGCTGTTCAGGAGGGTTTAAACTAAATAGGCAGGGGGATGGGAACCAGAGTGACAGGCCTGAGGACAGGACAGGGGGCAGTGTGCAGTGAGACTGTCAGGAAGGACAGGCAGATAAAGCAAGATTGCAGTGTGTGGGATGTTAAAGTGTAACAAGGGGAAAATGAAAAAGGGTGACGGATGCAGGACTGAAGGTGTAATATTGGAAAGCACACAGTATACGGAGTAAGGCAGATGA
Organism: Mobula hypostoma; assembly: GCF_963921235.1. Lineage (NCBI taxonomy): Eukaryota > Metazoa > Chordata > Chondrichthyes > Myliobatiformes > Myliobatidae > Mobula > Mobula hypostoma. The sequence continues at coordinate 2,699,436 of NC_086119.1, read as the reverse complement.
TCTTGTAGCGCAGTTAGAGGTTGGCAGCTATGATGTTCTGGGTATCACTGAGCTGTGACTGAAAGAAGATTATAGTTGGGAGCTTAAAATCCAAGGATACACATTGTATCAAAGGGGCAGATAGGTAGGGAGAGGGGCTGGTATGGTTCTACTGGTACAAAAAAGAAATCAAATCTTTAGAAAGAGGTGACATAGGAATGGAAGATGTAGAATCCTTGTGGGTAGAGTTAAGAAACTGCAAGGGTAAAAAGACCCTGATGGGAGTTACGTTCAGGCCTCCAAACAGTGGCCAGGATGTGCACTACAAGGTACAACAGGAGATAGAAAATGCATGTCAAAAGAGCAATGTTACGATCCTCATAGTTGTTTTCAATATGCAGGTAGATTGGGAAAATCAGGTTGGTGCTGGATACTGAGTGAGGGAATTTGTAGAATGTCTGTGAAATATCTTTGCAGAGTGGCTTGTGGTTGAGCCCACGAGGGGAAAGGCATTTCTGGATTTGGGGTTGGGTAATGAACCAGATTTGATTATGGATCTTAAGGTAAAGGAACTCTTGGAAGGTAGTGATCATAATATGACAGACTTCACCCTGAGTTTGAGAGAGAGAGAGGAGATAAAGTCAGATGTATCAGTATTACAGTGGAGTTAAGGGAATTACAGAGGCTTGAGAGAGGAGATGGCCAAGGTTGACTGGAAGGGGAATACTGATGGGGATGATGGCAGAAAAGAAGTGGCTGGAGTTTCTGGGAGCATTTCGGAAGGTGCAGGATTCCAAAGATGAAGATGTATTCTAATGAGACGATGACACTGACAAGGGAAGTCAGACACTATAAAAGGAAAAGAGAGGGAATATAACAACAAATAGTGGAAAGTTAGAGGATTGTGAAGCTTTTAAAAACCAACTAAAAATCCATAAGGAGAGATAGAGGAATTATGAAGGTATGCTAACCAATAATGAAAAAGAGAAAACCAAATGTTTTTTTCAGATATCTGAAGAATGAAAGAGAGACAAAAGTGGATATCAGGTTGCTGGAAAATCACCCTGGAGAGGTAGTAATGAAGGACAGGAAATGGTGGATGATTTCAGTCAGTCTTCACCATGGAAGACACTCACAGTGTGCCAGAAATTCAAGAGTGTCGGGGGGTGGAAGAGAGTGTAGTTGCTATTACTAAGGAGAAGGTGCTTGGAAGGATGAAAGGTCTAAAGGTAAGTCAGTCACCTGGATCAGCACACCCCAGGGTTCTGAAAGAGGTGGCTGTAAAGATTGTGCAAGCATTAGTAATGATCTTTCATGAATCACTAGATTCTGGAATGGCTCCGGGGGACTAGAAAATTGCAAATGTCACTCCACTTTAAGAAGAGAGGGAGGCAAGAGAAAGAAAACTATAGGCCAGTTCTGCTGGCTTCAGTGGCTGGGAAGATGTTGGAGTCCATTACTAAGTATTTAGAGGCACTTGATAAAGTAGGCCAAAGTCAGCAAGGCTTCCTTAAGGGGAAATCTTGGCTGAGAAACCAGTGGGAATTCTTTCAGGAAATAAAAGGCGGGATGGACAAAGGAGTCAGTGGATGTCATTTACTTGCATTTTCAGAAGGCCTTTGACAAGATGCTACAAATGAGACCGCTTAATAATAGAGTCCATGGTATGACAGGAAATATACCAGAATTGCTGATTGGCAGGAGGCAGAGTGGGAATAAAAAGAGCTTTTTCTGATTGGCTGCTGGTAATTAATGATGTTCCACAGTGGTTGGTGTTGGGATCAGTTCTTTTTATGTTATATGTCAATGATTTGGATGGCTTTGTGGCCAGGTTTGCAGCTGATACGAAGATGTGTGGAGCGATAGGTTGTGTTGAGGAAGCAAAGAGGCTGCAGAAGAACTTGGACAGATTGGGAGAATTGGTAAAGAAGTGGCAGATAGAATATACTGTAGGGAAGTGTATGGTCATGCACTTTGACAGGAGGAATAAAGGTGTGGACTATGTACTAACTGGGCAGAAACTTTAAAAATCAGAGTTACAAAGGGAATTGGGAGAGTTTGTGCAGGATTCCCTAAGGGTAAAATTGCAGGTTGAGTTAATAGCAAGGAAGGCAAATGCAATGTTGGTATTAATTTTGAGAGATCTAGAATGTAAAAGCCCGAGTGTAATGCTGAGGCATTGGTCAGACCACACAGAGTATTGGGCCCCTTATCTCAGAAAAGACGTGCTGACATTGGACCGGGTCCAGAGGAGGTTTGAGAATGAAAGGGTTAATGTATGAGGAATACATGATGGCTCTGAGCCTGTACTGGCTGGAGTTTAGAAGAACGGGGTGGGGTGGGGTTAACTCATTGAAACCTATTGAATGTTGAGAGGCCGAAATAGGCTGGATGTGAATTCCTGTTGTTTGGATGTGAAGAGGATGTTTCCTATAGTTGGAGAGTCTAGGACAAGAGGGTACAGCCTCAGAATAGAGAGATGTCCATTTAGAACAGAGATGAGGAGGAATTTCCTCAGCCAGAGGTGGTGAATCTGTGAAATTCATCACCACAGACAGCTGTGGAGACCAAGTCACTGCGTGTATTTAAAGCAAAGGTTGATAGGTCCTCTCAAATGTTACAGAGAGAGAGAGGCAGGAGAATGGGGTAGAGAAGGATAATAGATCAGCCATGATAGAATGGCAGAGCAGACTCGACGGGACAAGTGGCCTAATTTTCTCCTATATCTTGTATAAACGTGCACATTGCACTTTGTGTCAATCAGTCAATAATTCAGGCCATGTCACTCAAGGACTTCTGTTAATATTATTTTGTCACTGTATGTGTTGGATTTAGGAAGGAGAAACTAAACTCAGATCTATCAGTATTACAGTGCAGTAAAGGGAATTACAGAGGCATGAGAGAGGAGCTGGCCAGAATTGATTGGAAAAGAACACTGGCAGGGATGATGGCAGAGCAGCAATGGCTGGAGTTTCTGGAAACAATTTGGATGGCGCAGGATATATACATCCCAAAGAGGAAGAGGTAGTCTAAAGGTAAGATGACACAACCATGGCTAACAAGAGAAGTCAAAGCCAACATAAAAGCCAATGACGGGGCATATAATAGAGCAAAACTTAGTGAGAAGTTAGAGGATTGGTGAGCTTTTAAAAAACAACAGCAGCCAACTAAAAAGTCGTTAAGAAGGTAAAGATGGAATACGAAAGTAAGCTTGCCAATAATATTAATGAGGATACCAGAAGTTTTTTCAGATACATAAAGTGTAAAAGAGAGGTGACAGTGGATATCAGACCGCTGGAAAACTATGCTGGAGAGGTAGTAGTGGTGTGTGTGTGGCCGGGGGGGGGGGGGGGGTGAGGAAACGATGGATGAACTGATTGCGTCAATCTTCACTGTGGAAGACACTGGCAGTTTGGTGTAAGTTCCAGGTGTCAGGGGTCATGAGGTGTGTGAAGTTACCATTACTAGAGAGAAGGTTCCTGGGAAACTGACAGGTCTGAAGGTAGATAAGTCAGCTGGACCAGATGGTATACACCTCAGTGCTCTGAAAGATGTGGCTGAAGAGATTGTGGAGGCATTACTAATGATTTTTCAAGAATCACTAGATTCTGGAATGGTTCCAGAAGACTGGAAAATTGCAAATATTAGTCTAACTCTTCAAGAAGGGAAAGAGGCAGAGAAAGGGAACTACAGGTCTCAGGGTACTTGGAGGCACATGATAAAATAGGCCAAATTCAGCATGGTTTCTTCAAAGGAAAATCTTGCCTGACAGATCTGTTGGAATTCTTTGAAGACATAACAAGTAGGATAGACAAAGGAGAATCAGTTGATGTGAACTTGGATTTTCAGGTCTCAGACAAGGTGCCACACATGAGGTTGTTTAACAAGCTTTGAGCCCATGGTATTACAGGAACGTTTCTAGCATGGATAAAGCAGTGGCTGATTGGCAGGAGGCAAAGAGTGGGAATAAAGGTGCTTTTTCTGGCTGGTTGCTGGTAATTAGTGGTGTTCCACAGGGGTCTGTGATGGGACCGATACTTTTTATGTTCTTTGTCAATGATTTGGGTGTTGGAGTTGATGACTTTGTTGCTAAGTTTGCAGATGATATGAAGATAGGTGGGGGGCAGGTAGTTTTGAGGAAGTAAAGAGGCTACAGAAGGATTTAGACAGATTAGGAGAATGGGCAAAGAAATGGCAGATGGAATACAGTGTTGGGAAGTGTATAGTCATTCACTTTGTTAGAAGAAATGAAAAGCTTCACTATTTTCTAAATGGAGAGACAAAACAAACCTGAAATGCAAAGGGACTTGTGCAGGATTCCCTAAAGGTTAATTTGCAGGTTGAGGCAGTGGTGAGGAAGGCAAATGCAATGTTAGCATTCATTTCAAGTGAACTAGAATATAAACACAAAGATGTAATGAGGAGACTTTATAGAGCACTGGTGAGGCCTCACTTGGGATATTGTGAGCAGTTTTGGGCCCTTTGTCTTAGAAAGGATGTGCTGACACTGGAGAAGGTTGAAAGAAGTTCATGAAAATGATTCCAGGGTTGAATGGCTTGTCATATGATGATTGTCAGGTGTTTCTGGGCTTGTATTCACTGGAATTCAGAACAATGAGGGATGACCTAAATGAAACCTATTGAATGGTGAAAGGCCTTGATAGAGTGGATGTGGAGAGGACGTTTCCATGGTGGGAATGTCTAAGATCAGAGGACACAGCATCAGAAAAGATGTGTGTCCCTTTAGAACAAAGATGAGGAAGAATTTCTATAGCCAGAGAGTGATGAATCTGTGGAATTCTTTGCCTCAGGCAGCTGTGGAGGCCAAGTCCATGTATATTTAAGACAGAAGTTGATAGATTCTTTTGGTCACTGCATGAATGGATACAGGGAGAAAGCAGGAGATTGGGGCTGAGGAGAATTTTATGAGCCATGATGAAATAGCGGAGCAGACTTGATGGCCCAAATGGCCTAATTCTGTTCCTATGTTTTATGGTTTTATAACTGTATGTGTTGTGTGTGACTATATATACTGTATTTTGCATCTTGGTCCCAGTGGAATGCATACATGTGTGTGATTCAGTGACAATTAAACTGAACATGAAATGTATAAGGCAACACTTTGGACTTAGTGATCATAATGCCATCAGTTTCAAGGTAATTATGGAGTGGATAGTCTGGGTCCTCGGATTGAGGTTTTAAATTGGAGAAAGGCCGATTCCCATTGCATCAGAAAGGATCTGGCAAGTGGGAGGCCTTCAAAATGGAAATTTTGAGAGTACAGCACTTTTATGTTTGTATCCGAATAAAAGGCAAGAATAACACGTTTGGAAAACCTTGGTTTTTCAGTGGTATTGAGGCCCTGGTAAAGAAAAAGGAGATGCATAGCAGGTGTAGGCAGGCAGGAACAAATGAGTACCAGAAATGCAAGACAGCATTTGGGAAAGGAATCAGGAGGACTAGAAGTGGGCATAAGGTGGCTCTGGCAGACAAGGTGAAGGGATTCTACATGAATATTAAGAGCAAGAGGATAACAAATTGGTCCTCTGAAAGGTCAGAATGACAATCTCTGCATGGAGCCAAATGACCTTAACTGGATATTTTGCATCTGTATTTACTCGGTTGATGGTCTCTGAGTTTAGAGGTCATGGACCCTGTACCGATTACAGTGGTTGCTGTCTTGGGGTAAGTTATGGTGCATAAATCCCCAGGGCCTGACAATATGTTCCCTCAGATCTTGTAGGAGGATAGTTCAGAAATTGCAGGGGCCCTAGCGGAGATATTTAAAACATTCTTAGTCATGCATAAAGTGCTGGAGGATAGCTAATGTTGTTCTGTTGTTTAAGACAGGCTCTAAAAACAAACCAGGAAACTATTGGCCAGTGAGCCTGACATCAGTAGTGGGAAAGTTACTGGACGGTATTCTAAGGGACTGGATTAGTAAGTATTTGGATAGACAGGGATTGTTTAGGGATAGTCAGCATGGCTTTGTGCATGGTAGGTCATGTGTAACCAATCTGATAGAGTTTTATGAGGAAGTTACCAGGAAAGTGGATGAAGCCAAGGCTGATGATGTTGTCTACATGGACAACAAGCGATTTGACAAGGTCCCACATGGGAGGTTGATCAAGAAGCTTCAGTTGCTCTTCATTCAAAATGATGTAGTAAATTGGATAAGACATTGGCTTTGTGGGTGAAACCAGAGAGTGGTAGTAGAGGGTTGCCTCTCTGACTGGAGGCCTGTGACTAGTGGAGTGACACAGGGATTATTCTAGGTCTGTTGTTGTTGGTCATCTGTATCAATTCAATGGTTCCATTTAATATCGGAGAATGTATACTGTACACAACCTGAAATTCTTGATAGTGTGGTAAACTGGATCAGCAAATTTGTGTATGACGCCAAGATTGGGGATGTAGTGGACAGCAAGGAAGACTATCAAAGCTTGCAGTGGGATCTGGACCAGCTGGGAAAATGGACCGCAAAATGGCAGATGGAATTGAATGCAGACACTATGGGGTTTCCACTTTGGGAGGACAAACCAGGGTAGGTCTTACACGGTGAGCGATAGGACATTGAGGAGTGCGGTAGAACAGAGGGATCTGGGAATACAGATCCATAACTCCTTAGAAGTGGTGTCACAGGGTCAAGAAAGGCACATTGACCTCCATAAATCAGTGTTTTGAGGACAGATGTGACGTCATGTTGAGGTTCTGTAAGACGTTGCTGAGCCCTAATTTGATGTATCATGTGTAGTTCTGGTCAGCTGCCTTCAGGAAAGGTATTAATTAGACTGAAAGAGTTCAGAGAAAATTTACAAAGATGTTGCCAGGTCTGGAGGTCCTGAGTTATAAGAAAAGAGTGAATAGGTTATAACTTTATTTGCTAGAAAGCAGAAGATTGAGGGGACATTTGATCAAGGTATACAGCATTATGAGGGGTTAAATCAAGCAGGCTTTGTCCACGGAGATTGGGTGGGGCTAGAACTGTGAAAGGTGGAATGTTTAAGGGAACTTCTTCATTCAGAGTGTGGAACGAGCTGCCCAAACAGGTGGTGGATGCAGGGCCGAGTTCAACGTTTCAGAGAAATTTGGATAGGTACATGGATAGGAGGGGTATGGAGATCTCTGGTCCAGGAGCAGGTCAATGGGACAGACTGAATGGGCTGAATGGTCTGTTTCTCTGCTGTAGTATTCCACGACCCTTGGCATTGGGGAGCAGGGGCAAAGTGTCACATTTCCTAACATTTCCTCAATGTTCAGCAGAACAGGAACACAACAACAGCAATGGAACATTAACAGCAGAGGAGCCCCCTTCCTCCATTCCACGCACTCTGATACACCAATGGTCCTCCACAGCAGGACGTTCCATCTCCTAGCCTCCAGAGGACTCGGAATTGCAGAAATTGGGCCTTAATCTTCCCCAAAGGCCGTCGGCAATCACCTTCCACATCCAGACTTGTCGATTTTGGTCTTCAAACTTCAGGTTTCGATCGTCAGTATTGACTCCAGCACTTGCCAAAGGCAGGATCCAAACAGCAGGCCTCAAACTGCAGACTTGCCACTCGTGTAGCGAGGGAGTCTGTACCTATGCCTCCTGACTGCACAGGCCCCAGGCCCCCGGACCCGCTGATCTGAGGGGAATTGCTGACAAAGGGAAGAAACAGGCCTCATCCTCACCCAGGATTATTCAGAGTGCTTGCCAGCCCGGCCCAACACCCATCACAGGTGTCATTTGTCACAAGTCTGAGTTGCTGGCACTGACCACAGAAACTGAAGTGGAAGCCTAAACTCTCCCACATCCTGGTCATAATCCAAACCTCACTCCCCACTACCCTCTCTGTACCAAATCAATCCCTACAAGTAGGCCTGAGCCATGATCTTAACAGAGCCCACAGCATGGGCTACCTTGACAATATGGATCCCCAGAGTGTGTGATGGGACAGTGAGGAGGGAGCTTCACTCTGTGTCTGACCCCGGGAGTGTGTGATGGGACGGTGTGAAGGGAGCTTCACTCTGTGTCTGATCCCGGGTGTGTGTGATGGGGTTGTGTGGGGGAAGCTTCACTCTGTGTCTGATCCCGGGTGTGTGTGATGGGACAGTGTTGGGGGGTTCAGGAGTGTGTGGTGGGACGGTGTGGAGAGAGTTTCACTCTGTGTCTGACCTCAGGAGCGTGTGATGGGGTGGTGTAGAGGGAGCTTCACTCTGTGTCTGACCCCGGGAGTGTGTGATGGGACAGTGTGGAGAGAGCTTCACCCTGTGTCTGACCCCGGGAGTGCGTGATGGGACAGTGTGGAGGGAGCTTCACTCTGTGTGTGACCCTGGGAGTGCGTGATGGGACAGTGTGGAGGGAGATTCACTCTGTGTCTGACCCCGGGAGTGTGTGATGGGACGGTGTGGAGGGAGCTTCACTCTGTGTCTGATCCCGGGTGTGTGTGATGGGGTTGTGTGGGGGAAGCTTCACTCTGTGTCTGACCCCGGGAGTGTGTGATGGGACAGTGTTGGGGGGTTCAGGAGTGTGTGGTGGGACGGTGTGGAGAGAGTTTCACTCTGTGTCTGACCTCAGGAGCGTGTGATGGGGTGGTGTGGAGGGAGCTTCACTCTGTGTCTGACCCCGGGAGTGTGTGATGGGACAGTGTGGAGGGAGCTTCACTCTGTGTCTGACCCCGGGAGTGTGTGATGGGACGGTGTGGAGGGAGCTTCACTCTTTGTGTGACCCCGGGAGTGTGTGAAGGGACAGTGTCACTCTGTCCCTGTCTCGGAGGAGGTGTGTTCCATAATCTGTGTTCTCCGTGTGCTTGCTACTTTAACCCTAATGCTACTTTATTCAGCTTGAGGGCTTCCTGCTCACAATGCTCCCCGGAGGTGAGGTCACCTGACCAGAGTGTCCTGAATCCCAAAAAATAATTGCACTCTTACGCACAGTTCCGGAGCATTCTGTCTGCTGATACTTCATCACTTGCATGTTACAGGTAAGGTTAATAAATTCACCCACAGAAGTGACTGTTCGAATGTTGTCACTTGATTGTTGTCAGACACTGAAGGTGGTTGTAGGGTTCTGTGGAAAGTGTTAGTGGTTCTGTGCTGGGGTTACACTATGCCAGCAGAAATGATGGATAGCATCAGTCCAGGAGGGTGTGGGAGGCACTTGTCCTGCTCTGGGTCAGTGTGGGCTGTACCTGTCCAGTCCTGGGTGAGTGTGAGTCGTATCTATGCTCTCTTGGGTTAGTGTGGGTGGTATCTGTCCTGTCCTGGGTGAGTGTGGGTGGTGCCTATTCTGTCCTGGGTGAGTGTGAGTCGTATCTGTGCTCTCTTGGGTGAGTGTGGGTGGTGCCTATTCTGTCCTGGGTGAGTGTGAGTCGTATCTGTGCTCTCTTGGGTTAGTGTGGGTGGTATCTGTTCTGTCCTGGGTCAGTGTGGGTGGTGCCTATTCTGTCCTGGGTCTGTGTGGGTGGTACATATCCAGTCCTGGGTGAGTGTGAGTCGTATCTGTGCTCTCTTGGGTTAGTGTGGGTGGTATCTGTTCTGTCCTGGGTCAGTGTGGGTGGTACCTGTCCACTCCTGGGTCAGTGGAGGGTGTGGGTCACATTATAGAGAGGTGTCCCACAATAGTCGGATTTATTGACACATGTGGTCTGGTCTGGGATGGTCAGCTCTGGCCTGGAGCCAATGTGCAGATCAGCGAGGAAGTGAAAAGGAACGATGATGGCCCAGGCCCCCACAGGAAACACCAGAGGATCACAGACAGGGGGGCAGAGACAGCAGACAGAGAGGGACAGACAGACAGACAGACAGGCAGACAGAGACGGACAGACAGACAGAGAGAGACAGACAGACAGAGAAAGACAGACAGAGGGACAGACAGACAGGCAGAGAGAGACAGAGACAGACAGACAGGCAGAGAGAGACAGAGACAGACAGAGAGGGACAGAGGCAGACAGAGAGGGACAGACAGACAGAGAGAGACAGAGAGAGACAGACAGACAGACAGAGAGGGACAGGCAGAGAGAGACAGAGAGGGACAGACAGGCAGACAGAGAGGGACAGACAGGCAGAGAGGGACAGACAGACAGACAGAGAGGGACAGACAGGCAGACAGAGACAGACAGACAGAGAGAGACAGACAGGCAGACAGAAACAGAGAGTGTGTGATGGAAAGGACAGTGAGAAAGGTGGAACATTTGGGGTCAGGGGTTGAAGAGGCTGAGTGAGGGGACTGAGGATGGATTGAGAGGGGGAGAAGGATGAGAAGAGGGGGAGAAGGATGAGAAGAGGGGGAGAAGGATGAGAAGAGGGGAAAATGGGACGGAGAAGGGTGCAGAAGGTTAGGGAGGCGGGTGGTGTGGACAGGTAGGGTGAGGAAGGATATGGAGGGAGATGGGAGGGTGAGGAGGGTGAGGGGAGCTGCCTCCTCCCATCTGGGTGTGAGTGTGTTGCTGATGATCACTGCTATGCCAGCCCTGTGTGCAGGCTTGCCACCAGATTCCTGGGATCGAAGACCTTTGCAATGTGCAGCAGAGAGCCGGAAGCATTGTCATACACGACCAGGATGAAGGGTTGGTTGACGTGGAACTCGAGGTTGAGCCGAGGGCTGGTAGGGTTGCTGAGGTCAGTGTCCTGCGTCCCCTTTTCATCCAGCAACAGGGAGGCTGTGTGGGTGATGCTGGAGATGGAGACGGGGATGGGGGAGAGCTTCTTCAGCACGGACGAGGTGTAGAGAGGACTCAGATCTGGACAGAGAAGGTACACATTGTCTTAGCTCCAAGCACTGGCCATAGTTTACCACCACGAACCCTCCTGTCCGACCGTGACGAGGGTGAGACTTGTTCTGTGCAGGGGGGGACTGGGGCGAGGGGGGAGGGGGGAGGGGGGAGGGGTGAAGTGGATGAGTACACTGGGCAGGGTAACACCCAGGGGCACTGATCCTCATTAAGGACCATCACCATGTGGGATAGAGGGGAGACTGAGAGTGGCGAGGGGGTGGTCATCGGGACAGATTGATGGCGAGGAGAGGACAGAGGGGGGGCGGGGAGGGTGATGGGAAGGATAAGAATGGAGGGAGGGGACACGGGGAGGGGGAGAATGGAGGGAGGGGACACGGGGAGGGGGAGAATGGAGGGAGGGGACACAGGGAGGGTGAGAATGGAGGGAGGGTGAGAATGGAGGGAGGGGACACGGGGAGGGTGAGAATGGAGGGAGGGGACACGGGGAGGGTGAGAATGGAGGGAGGGGGAGAATGGAGGGAGGGGAGAATGGAGGGAGGGGACACGGGGAGGGTGAGAATGGAGGGAAGGGACACGGGGAGGGGGAGATGTAGATGTAGGAGTGACAATGATGGGAACGGAGGTTGACAGGGAAGGCCCAGAGGGTGAACAGAGCGAGGAGGGGGTACGGTGGGAGAACTGGGGGGGGGTACGGTGGGAGAACTGGGGGGGGGGGGGGTTAGCCTGCACACTTACTCATGTCTGCCAGTACATTCTTCAGCTCCAGTCTGGAGTTAATTTTGAGCCTGGGGAGGGAGACACTGGCCCAGACCGACTGAAGCTGGCTGACAAGGTCATGGACAAATACAGGGGTCAGGCTGTCCTCGATCCCGGTCATGTTGTACAGGGGGCCGCTGGGCAGGAAGACCAACAGGCTGACGTCACCCTGGTACGGGAACAGGCCGATCTGCAGGACGAGAAACAGAAGGTGTCTGGGCTTCACTACACTACGTTCGCACAGCCCGCCGTCAGAGACAACACCAGACGGAAGATCAGTGCGGTCCCCCGCTGTCTGGGGCCCCTCAGCACTGGCCCCACAGAGTGAGGCTCCCTCAGAGTCCCGACGACCCACACCCCCACAACATGTGAGTGTGGGGGACACTGTGGACAATAGCAGAGACATAGTTGCCCAAAACCAAATACCGCCCCCCACCATCTCCGAGGGCAGCGTGAATCTGGGACCAACCTTACAGCGCAACTCCGAATCGTAGCCGTAACGCATCGGGTAGTGTGGACTGGTCATCATTGGAATGTCCACCTCCTGCATGGATCCGGTCCGGAATGTCTGCAGATGCGTGTTGGCCGAGTTAAAGCTCGTCACCAGCTTCCCTGGAATTCAATAAAGCTGACGGGTAACTGTCAGGAGATGGTGGGGTGGTACCGGATCCCGGAAAGAAACAGTACACCAGGGACTGTCCCCCAGGGAAGAGTCAGTACAACAAAGACCATGCCCCCTCCCCATATCCCCTCCCTCCATTCTCGTCCTCCCCGTATCCCCTCCCCACCAGATACAACCCCCAATGCCCCCTCTCCCCACCAGATACAACCCCCAATGCCCCCTCTCCCCACCAGATACAACCCCCAATCCCCCCTCTCCCCACCAGATACAACCCCCAATCCCCCCTCTCCCCACCAGATACAACCCCCAATGCCCCCTCTCCCCACCAGATACAACCCCCAATCCCCCCTCTCCCCACCAGATACAACCCCCAATCCCCCCTCTCCCCACCAGATACAACCCCCAATGCCCCCTCTCCCCACCAGATACAACCCCCAATCCCCCCTCTCCCCACCAGATACAACCCCCAATCCCCCCTCTCCCCACCAGATACAACCTCCAATGCCCCCTCTCCCCACCAGATACAACCCCCAATCCCCCCTCTCCCCACCAGATACAACCCCCAATGCCCCCTCTCCCCACCAGATACAACCCCCAATCCCCCCTCTCCCCACAACCCCCAATCCCCCCTCTCCCCACCAGATACAACCCCCAATCCCCCCTCTCCCCACCAGATACAACCCCAATCCCCCCTCACACCCAGATACAACCCCCAATCCCCCCTCACACCCAGATACAACCCCCAATACCCCCTCACACCCAGATACAACCCCCAATCCCCCCTCTCCCCACCAGATATAACCCCCAATCCCCCCTCTCCCCCCACAAGATACAACCCCCCTCGCCCCCACCAGATTCAACCCACCTCTCCCCCACCAGATACAACCCCCAATCCCCCCTCTCCCCCACAAGATACAAACCCCAATCCCCCCTCTCCCCCCACCAGATACAACCCCCAATCCCCCCCTCCCCCCACCAGATACAACCCCCAATCCCCCCTCTCCCCCACCAGATAGAACCCCCAATCCTCCCTCTCCCCCCACCAGATACAACCCACAATCCCCCCTCTCCCTGCACCAGATACAACCCCTAATCCCCTCCCCCCACCAGATACAATGCCCAATCCCCCATCACACCCAGATACAACCCCCAATCCCCCCCTCCCCGCACCAGATACAACCCCCAATCACCCTCTCCCCCACCAGATAGAACCACCAATCCTCCCTCTCCCCCCACCAGATACAACCCACAATCCCCCCTCTCCCCGCACCAGATACAACCCCTAATCCCCTCCCCCCACCAGATACAACCCCCAATCCCCTCTCCCCACCAGATACAACCCCCAATCCCCCCTCTCCCCACCAGTTACAACCCCCAATCCCCCCTCTCCCCACCAGATACAACCCCCAATCCCCCCTCTCCCCACCAGATACAACCCCCAATCCCCCCTCTCCCCCAACCAGATACAACCCCCAATCCCCCCTCTCCCCACCAGATACAACCCCCAATCCCCCCTCTCCCCACCAGATACAACCCCCAATCCCACCTCACACCCAGATACAACCCCCAATCCCCCCTCTCCCCACCAGATACAACCCCCAATCCCCCCTCTCCCCACCAGATACAACCCCCAATCCCCCCTCTCCCCCCACCAGATACAACCCCCAATCCCCCCTCTCCCCACCAGATACAACCCCCAATCCCCCCTCTCCCCACCAGATACAACCCCCAATCCCCCCTCTCCCCACCAGATACAACCCCCAATCCCCCCTCTCCCCACCAGATACAACCCCCAATCCCCCTCACACCCAGATACAACCCCCAATCCCCCCTCTCCCCACCAGATACAACCCCCCTCTCCCCACACCAGATACAACCCCCAATCCCCCCACCAGATACAACCCCCAATCCCCCCTCTCCCCACCAGATACAACCCCCAATCCCCCCACCAGATACAACCCCCAATCCCCCCTCTCCCCACCAGATACAACCCCCAATCCCCCCACCAGATACAACCCCCAATCCCCCCTCTCCCCACCAGATACAACCCCCAATCCCCCCACCAGATACAACCCCCAATCCCCCCACCAGATACAACCCCCAATCCCCCCACCAGATACAACCCCCCTCTCCCCACACCAGATACAGCCCCCAATGCCCCCTCTCCCCACCAGATACAACCCCCAATCCCCCCTCTCCCCACCAGATACAACCCCCAATCCCCCCTCTCCCCACCACTTGCAGCCCCCGATTCACTGGCAACGCTCCCCGTGTGACGTACCGCTGAAGTGTGTGGCGCTGAGTAGGAGCAGGCTGAGGCTGTGTGGGATGGTGCTGATGGCCTGAGTGATGTGTCTGTCTGTCTGTGTTCTCACCCACTGGTTGATGTTCCGGATGTCCGCAGGTGTGTTCCCAGTGAGGGCCTTGGGTCGGGAGCCGTAGAACTGACTGACCTGATTCATGAAGGCAGCCCGCATCCTCAGTTCTGGGGCAAGGGGAACAGTGTGAGGGTCTCCGCTGACTGACACACTCTGGGTCACACTCTACTCAGTCTCTGACACACTTACACCATATCCCTCTCTCTCACACACACACACACAATATCTGTCTCTCTCTCACACACACAATCTCTCTCACACACATACACATTCTCTCACACACACTCACTCACACACATCTCTTTCACACTCATACACACACAATATCTCTCTCAGACACACACACATCTCTCATACACAAACACATACTCATTCTCTCACATACACTCACTCTCACACACACTCATACACACACACACATCTCTCTCACTGTCTCACACACACACACTCATACACTCACGCACACACAATATCTCTCTCTCTCTCACACACACTCATACACATACACGATCTCTCTCTCTCTCTCTCTAATACACACACACACACACACAAACAATATCTCTCTCACACACAGACACACACACACGCGCGTGCAAACTCTTGTTTTCTTACTTTGCTTGCTGTATATGCGTGCGGCCGTTCTGAACTGCTTGGGCTGGGCACTGATCTCAGCCAGTAGGTCCTTGAACACGCGGTGCACATCCAGGTCCTGCAGTGATCCATAGTTCAGGGTTTGCTGCACCAGTTCCTTCACTCTGGAAAGGTCACCTGAGTAACAGAATAAAGAGGTAAGTTACGGGGAACCAGGCACATAGCCAATCCCCACCCCGGGGAGAGTTGATACATCAGGGACCAGACCTGGGAAGAGTCGGTACGTCAGGGACTGAACCCCGGGGAGAGTTGGTTCATCAGGGACTGAACCCCGGGGAGAGTCAGTTCGTCAGGGACTGAACCCCGGGGAGAGTCGGTACATCAGGGACTGTACCGCGGGGAGAGTCAGTACGTCAGGAACTGTACCCTGGGAAGAGTCGGTACGTCAGGGATCATGCCCCAGGTAGAGTCAGTACATCAAGGACTGTACCCCGGGGAGAGTCAGTACATCACGGACTGTACCCCGGGGAGAGTCGGTACATCACAGACTGTACCCCGTGGAGAGTCGGTACGTCAGGAACTGTACCCCGGGGAGAGTCGGTACGTCAGGGACTGAACCCCGGGGAGAGTCGGTACATCAGGGACTGTACCCCGGGGAGAGTCGGTACATCAGGGACCGTACCCCGGGAAGAGTCGGTACATCAGGGACTGTACCGCGGGGAGAGTCAGTACGTCAGGAACTGTACCCTGGGGAGAGTCGGTACATCAGGGACCATGCCCCAGGTAGAGTCAGTACATCATGGACTGTACCCCGGGGAGAGTCGGTACATCACGGCCTGTACCCCGGGGAGAGTCGGTATGTCAGGGACTGAAGCCCAGGGAGAGTCGGTATGTCGGGGACCGTACCCCGGGGAGAGTCGGTACGTCGGGGACCGTACCCCGGGGAGAGTCGGAAGCTTCGGGGACCAAGTTGGAGGAAGGCGAATTTCAATAGAATAGGCGACAGACACTACAGTACAAAACAGGCTCTTCAGCCCTCACTATTGCGTTCACCCTTTAACCCACTCCCAAGATCACTCTAACCCTTCCCTTCTACAGAGCCTCCATTTTGCTAACATCCATGTGTCTATCTATGAGTCTCTTAAATGTCTCTAATGTATCTGCCTCCACCCCCACCCTCAACAGTGTGTTTCACACATCAACCACCCTCTGTGTAAAAAAAACTCTGACATCCCCCCCTATACTTTCCTCCACTTTAAAATTTGCCTCATATTAGCCATTTCCAACCTGGGAAAAAGTCTCAGATTCTCCACTTGATCTGTGTCTCTTCTCACTTTCTACACCTCTCATCCTTCACTCCAGAGAGAAAAGCCCCAACTCACTCAACCTATCCATAAGACTCCCTCTCTAATCCAGGCAGCATCCTGATAAATCTCCTCTGCACCCTCTCTAAAGCTTCCACATCCTTCCTGTAACGAGGCGACCAGAACTGACATTATTCCAAGTGTGGTTAACCAGGGTTTTATGGAGCTGCAACATTGCCTCGTGGCTCTTCAACTCAATCCTCACACTAATGAAGGCAACATACCGCATGCCTTCTTAACCACCCCATGAACGTGTGCAGCAATTTTGAGTCAGTATCGCCATCCCTCCACCCCACTGCTGACAACCTGTCCTTTCCCTGTACTCTGCCTTCAAGTTTGACTTTCCAAAGAGAACCGCTTCACTCTATTCTGGGTTGAACTCCATCCGCCACTTCTCAGCCCAACTCTGCAAGCTGTCAATCTATTACAACCTTCTAGACTATCCAGAAACTTCTTGTCATCTGTAAACTTACTAACCCATCACTGCACTTCCTCATCTAAGTCGTTATAAAAATCATGAAGAGCAGGGGTCCCATGACAAAGCCCCACAGAATATCACTGGTCACTGACCTTCAGTCAGAAATGCTCCATCTACAAACACCCTCTGCTTTCTGTGGGCAAGCTAATTGCAAATCCATGCAGCCACGTTTCCCTGGATCCCATGCCTTCTGAATGAGCCTTCCATGGAGAGCCTTATCAATCACCTTTCTAAAATCTACATAGACCGCATCCACTGCTCTACCTTCATCAATATGTTTTGTCACGTCTTCAAAGAATTTAATCAGTCTTCTCAGGCATGACCTGTCCCTCAGAAAGCTGTGCTGACAACACTTCCCTAAACGCCCGTAAATCCTGTCTCAAGAATTCTCTCCAATTGTTCACCCACCACTGATACAAGACTCAATGGTCTATAATTCCCAGTTTATCCTGTGACCTCACATAAACAAAAGAATAACATTTGTCACCCTCCAGTCTTCTGGTACTATTCCTTGGCATAGCACCCTGCTACAGACGAGGCAAGAAGATTCTGATGTTGTTTTGCAGGTAGAAGGGGTGATGTAGGTCCAAGCCCGGACAGTGTGGGACTTTGAGTGGGGCAGTGGAGGGGCGAGTGTTGTGAATACATGTCCAGAAGACACAGGAACAGAACCGAGCCATTCAGCCCATCGAGTCAGCTCTATCATTCCATCGTGGCTGGTTTATCATTCCTCTCAACCCCATTCTCTCACCTCTCTCTCTCTGTAACTGTAGTGTTCTCATGCAGTGTGTCGAAACTCTGACTAAACACCAAGTTAAACCGGAGCCAGTGAAGACAGAGCCGTAGTAAGGTTAACCATTTACTGTTCACTCCTCCACATTAACATCGTATGGTGAAAACTGTTGATTAAAAAATACAAATATATACAGCGTCTGTTTCATTCTGGAGACCAGGCGTGCTCTCTGCTTTCAGCGAGTGTCTCCGGCCGCCCCGGGTAGCGGGCGAGGGGGTCCCGTCAAACCGCCGCCGGGCCTGAGCCCACCCGGGGTTGAAACCGAGAAGCCGACACGCGCGCCACCCGAACCGCCGCTTCCTTAACAGAAACCGCGTTAATATTTTTACTTCAAATACTTTCATAGGAACTTACGGCGTTGCTTCTATACTGTTTCTCTGTGGGTGGAGACGGAGCTCCTCACGGTCACGCCGCACGCGTGACTCCCGCCTTCACACCTTCCCGAACCGAGAGGCGGCAAAACCGGAGGTGACGTCATCGCATGTCGCGATATACCACAGACAATGTTTACCTTTTATACTGTAACTTAATTATCAACCTTTATCTAGAAAATAGTTACAAACAAATCATTTAAAAGTCAAATAAATGCCTTAAGAGCGACACACTCCCTGCCTGACCTTTGTGAGGTCACTATGAACATGGTATCGAACTGTAGTCTCTAATTCAGTCTTTAGGTAGAAGTAGAACAACCTGTGTAACTGGTCTCAGGTGTAAAGATGTGAACCGGTTGATCGCCTGCTTCGTTTGGTAAGCGCTGGCGCGGTTCTCTGAACGGTAGTGGGGTGACCCAGTTGTTCGCTTCGTCTCTAAAGACCTTTGTGTCCATTATTTTTAAGAAGTTGGCGTCTTCCACCGATGGAGCAAGTTTATTGTCGTGCTTAGTTTGAGCGAAGACTGACTGTCCCAGTGTCTTCTCAGTTACTTCACTAAACTCGTGCCTTTGTTGTGCTTCCTTGATACACGCAACACTTCTGGAGGGCTGAGAAATTGAATGGCGGCCTCTGTCTAGCACATTAGTCTTGAGCGTGGCAGCTGTCGGTTTGTGTACATTGCCAGGGCACACCTCTCCTATCACCATCCAGCCCAGATCCGGACATTGGGCGAAGGGGGCGTTGTGTTGTCCATTGACCTGCTGCCTGACTTTGTGCACCTTAAGAACGTCTCTTCCGAGTAGCAGGTGTATTTCTGCTTCCGGATCCAGTTCCGGGATGTACTCGGCAATGTGATGGAGATGGGGCTAGTGTAGCACTGCGCTTGGCGTCGGAATCTCGGATCGGTTAGTTAAGATCTCATTGCACTCTAAGAGTGGAGGGAGACTGATGACGACCTTGCCATCCAGCGACTCGAGCTGGAAGCCTTCTGCCTTCCTGCCATATGTTTCTGCGATGCCAGAGCAAGTTCTGAGGTAGTATGGGAATGGATTACCCTTTACGTTGAACAACTCGAAGAACTCTGGTCTTGCTAGTGAGCGATTGCTCTGGTCGTCCAGAATTACATAGGCTTTGATGGCCTTGTCTTTGGCTCCCTTAGGGTATAGCTTAGTGAGGCAGATCTTTGAGCATGAACGGCTCGACTGACCTGGACTGCAAACTTCTGTGCAGCTCGAGCTGACAATAGTTGTATTAGAGTGATGCTCTCCCTCCCCGCCATCCTCTTGTGGGAGCGGAGGAGCCTTGGCAGTTTGCGGTGACGGGCCGGGATGCATGGCTCCATCGTGATTAGTGCTGTTACATTCCGAGCACTTTACGGGGAACGTACACTCGTTAGCGAGGTGGGAGGTAGAGGAACAGCACTTAAAACATATTTTCTTTTCCTTGAGAAGGGCCCGCCTTTCATCAAAGGGTTTGTTTCGAAACATTCTGCATTTTTTGAAGGGGCGGGGTTTGTTGTGCAATGGACAATCCTTGCTAGGGTCATCGTTGATTGCGGAGTCTTCGGTTTTATGCACTGAGACTGGTTTATTGATGACAAAATTGTTCGAAATGGGTTTGTCTGGGTTGGTGTGAGTTGTGGTGCTGTCTTGATTCATGAAGCTAGGGTCGTTTCATCTCTTCGCCTCCTTGCACGCAAACCTGCTAAAATACTCACAGTTCTCTTCCTTGTACTCTGAGCCAATAGACACCCATCTTTCCTGCAGCCTAAATGGAACTTTGTCCACAATTGGTCCAACTCCGGGTGAAGTATCCAGATACGACAGGCCAGTTAAACAGCCGTCTTCTTTCGCACCTTGAATCTCCATGAGTAAATCTCCGAGTTCTCGTAATTTAGTGTGGTCCTTGGCTGACACCCTCGGAAAATTGTCCAGCCGTTGAAATAGCGCCCTCTCAATAATTTCAGTGGCCGCATAGCAGTCCCGCAGTCTCTCCCATGCTTTGTGTAATGCTAGCTTGGGGTTGTTGATGTACGCTGAGCGTATGCATTTCACCTGTTCACTTGATTCCTTTCCCAGCCATTTAGTCATAAGGTCGAACTCTTGGGTTGCTGTGAGCTGGTCTTGGCCGGTGGCACTGGTGAATGAGGAGTACCACGGATGGTAATTTTCAGGCTTATCGTCAAACTGGTACAGTCCTGAATTGACGAGGTTTCGTCGCGCTAAATACTGTGCCAAGGGTTCTGCTGCAGGTGGCGTGCTAGCTGGGGGAATATGTTGGGGGACAATGACTGAGCGTGTACGTTCATGATTTGATGTTCTGACTTCAGCCTTTGTCTCCGATCTCACCTAATCTGGTAAGTTTGGTGTCGGGAAGTATTCGTCGTCAGCCCTTTCATACTTGAGTTTGTGGCAAGGTTGCAGTTGTGAGTTGTCTTCCCCAGGTGGACGCGATGCAACGAAGCTGCCCTGTGATTTCACATGAGATGGGACGCCAACAGGCAAGTATGGAGAGGGAGAATGAATCTGCAGGTCAGTTTGAGACAGATTCGCTGGCGCGTTCCAATTTGGCCCTTTCTGACATAGATTTTCCTGTTTTGTCCAGAACGTGCATTTCTTCAGTGTTTTCCAACACTTGGCTTCAACCGCGGCCGCATCAGCTTCTCGTTGTAACGTCAGCACTTCTAACTCTGTATCTATCCCTGCCTTTTCCAACTGGTTTTCCGCTTCTCTGGCAGCCTTTTCCATTTTCAGGTTTGCTTGTGGTTAGTGTATGACGCTCGCACCTTGGCGGCTTCTGCTTTAACTCCTGCGAGGGCGGCCACACTTGTCCACGTCCGACCGCTCTTGGCGCTGAGCGCAAGCGACTTGATGCTTGATCGCGAAGCCATCGTACCACTTGTTGAAACACCGAATGATTTCGCCTTTTCAGTGTAGTGTTCTTGGTGTTGAAACTCTGACTAAACACCAAGTTAAACCGGAGCCAGTGAAGACAGAGCCGTAGTAAGGTTAACCATTTACTGTTCACTCCTCCACATTAACATCGTATGGTGAAAACTGTTGATTAAAAAATACAAATATATATAGCGTCTGTTTCATTCTGGAGACCAGGCGTGCTCTCTGCTTTCAGCGAGTGTCTCCGGCCGCCCCGGGTAGCGGGCGAGGGGGTCCCGTCAAACCGCCGCCGGGCCTGAGCCCACCCGGGGTTGAAACCGAGAAGCCGACACGCGCGCCACCCGAACCGCCGCTTCCTTAACAGAAACCGCGTTAATATTTTTACTTCAAATACTTTCATAGGAACTTACGGCGTTGCTTCTATACTGTTTCTCTGTGGGTGGAGACGGAGCTCCTCACGGTCACGCCGCACGCGTGACTCCCGCCTTCACACCTTCCCGAACCGAGAGGCGGCAAAACCGGAGGTGACGTCATCGCATGTCGCGATATACCACAGACAATGTTTACCTTTTATACTGTAACTTAATTATCAACCTTTATCTAGAAAATAGTTACAAACAAATCATTTAAAACGTAGACCCAACAAAGTCAAATAAATGCCTTAAAGAGCGACACAGTAACCTTTGACATTAATCAACAACTTTAAAATATATCCAATGACTTGACCTCCACGCCATCTGTGGTAATGAAATTCCACAGGTTCACCACCTCTAGCTAAAGAAATTCCTCCTCATCCCTGTTCTAAAGGGACGTCCTTGTACTCTGAGGCTGTGTCCTCCGGTCCTAGACTCTCCCATTATTGAAACCATCCTCCCCATGTCCACTCTATCTAGACCTTTCAATATTCAGTAGTTTTCCATCAGATCCCCCTCATTCTTCTAAATTCCAGTGTATAGGTCCAGAGTCATCAAACACTCCTGATACGTAAACTCTTTCATTCCTGGAATCTTTCTCGTGAACTTACTCCGAACTCTCTCCAATGCCAGCACATCCTTTCTAAGATGTTAGGCCCAAAACTGCTCACAATATTCCTAATGTGTTTTGACAAATGCCTTATAAAACCTCAGTATTACATCTTTGCTTTTATATTCTAGTTGTTTTGAAATGAATACTAACATTGCACTTGCAATACCCCGGGTGAAATGGCAACAGCATCACCCTTGAGACTTGATCTGCTCTTGGGGAATGAGACAGGACAGGTGACAGAAGTGTATGAGGGGAGAACTTTGCATCTAGTGATCTAATGCCATTAGTTCGAGGTAATTGTGGAAAAGGATAGGTCTGGTCCTTGGGTTGAGATTCTAAATTGAGAATTTTGATGGTATCAGAAATGATCTGGCAAATGTCGACTGGGACAGGTTGTTTTCTGGTAAAGGTGTACGTGGTAAGTGGCATGCCTTCAAAAGTGAAATTTTGAGAGTACAGAGGTGTTCCTGTCAGAATAAAGTAACAGGTTTAGGAAACCATGGTTTTTGAGAGACATTGTTAAGAAAAAGAAGAAGGTACATAGCAGGTATAGGCAGACAGGAACAAATGAGATATTTGAGGAGTATAAGAAATGCAAGAGAACACTTAAGAAGGAAATCAGGATGGCTAAAAGAAGGCATGAGGTTCTGGCAGACAAGGTGAAGGAGAATCACAATGGCTTCTACAGATATATCAAGAGCAAAGAGATAGCAAAGGACGTTGGATTGGACATTGGCTTTGTGGGAGAAGCCAGAGAGGGTAGTCTGACTGGAGAGAGGCCTCCAAGATTGGGGGTGTAGTGGACAGTATGGAAGGCTCTCAAAGCTTTCAGTGGGACATGATCCAGCTAGAAAAATGGACTGAAACACGGCAGATGATATTTAATACAGACAAGTATGAGGGGCTGCACTTTGGGCAGGAGGACACGGAGGACAGCAGTGGAACAGAGGAATCTGGGAATACAGATCCATAACTCCTTGAAAGTGGAGTCACGGGTAGAATCGTAAAGAGGGCTATTGGCACATTGATCTTCATAAATCAAAGTACTGAGTACAGGAGCTGGGATGTTATGTTGAAGTTGTATAAGACATTGGTGAGGCCTAATTTTTGGAGTATAGAATGTAGTTCTGGTTACCTACCTACAGGAAAGATGTAAATAAGATTGAAAGAGTGCAGAGAAAGTTTACAAGGATGTCGCTGGACTTCAAGGACATGAGCTATATGGAAAGATTGAATAGGTTAGGAGTTTATTCCTTGGAACGTTGGAGAATGAGAGGAGATTTGATAGAGGTATACAGAATTATGTGGGGTTGAGATAGGGTAAATGCAAGCAGGCTTTTTCCCAGTAAGGTTGGGTGGGGACTACAACCAGAGGTCATGAGTTAGGGGTGAAAGGTGAAATGTTTAAAGGGAACATGAGGGGGATCTTTTTTGCTCAGAGGGTGGTGAGAGTGGAACGAGTTGCCAGTGCAGGTGGTGGATATGGGTTCAACGTCAACATTTAAGAAAAATTTGGATAGGTACATGGATGGGAGGGTATGGAGGGTTATGGTCTGGGTGCAGGTTGATGAAACGAGGCAGATTACTAGGTCAGGTGAGATGGGCCGAAGGGCCAGTTTCTGTTTCTGTACTGCAGCGTTCTACGACTGTATAACTACAACCCCCAGATGTACTGCTGTCAGCAGAGATGGTGTGAGTCTCTGTCTCTGGCCTTCCGCTGGGTCAGTTCCCCTGGACTCCACAATTCACTCACATGCTGCCCACCCCTGTGGGACAGGTCAGAACCTGGGGGGGGGCAGGTGGATGCTGGTCACTGGTAGGGAGGGATAGGAGAGTGCTGCCCCTCCCCAGCTCAGGGATTTGAGACCCTTCTCCCCTCACCCCAGGGGAAGGGCCCTCAGCAAGAGGCAGTCCTGTGGAGACCAGAGTTTACTTCCTCACCAAGTGACAGTGCAGACAGGCTCGAGGCCACACTCAGGGGAGACAGGAAGACGTTGGCTCTGGGATCCGAGTTGGCCACCAGCCGGTAAAGATCGTAGCCGAATTCAGAGATGGAATAGGCAAGTCTCTGAACTGGCGTTCCCAGAATCTCCTCCTCCACTTCCTCCTTGACGACCAGATCTGGGAGCACGGTCTCCTCCTCGAACGGCTCCTGCAAACGTTTAACACATCAAGGCTTTGGTCCCGAGGAACATAACGAATGCAGAATGTGTCTCCTATTTTGGATTACTGCACAGGTCAAACATACGATGGACCAGTCAAGTTATCCATCACCAGGTCGGAGATGAATTAAACAAAGGTACACGAATGAGTTTCTGGGTGAGCGTGTTGAGGAACAAGTGGCAAAAGTCTAATTAGGATCCAGTTGTGAGTAATGGGACATAGAATGTAAGAAACCTACCTCAAATAACGTTGCAGGTCCATAACGTCCTGGTTCAACCACACTTGGACTGTGTTCAGTTCTGCTCGCCTCGTTATCGGAAGGATGTGGAAGGTTTAGAGAGGGTGCAGAGGAGATTTAACAGGGTTCTGTCTGGACTAGGGGCATGTTACATGAGGAAAGGTTGGGCAAACGTAGGCTTTTCTCTTTGGAGTGAAGAGGTGTACGAGGGCCTGTACTGTCTGCACTATTCTATGTTCTATCTATTTTGATGTCTTGTGTTATGTAACACCAGTGGCCATCAGATGGAGTGGTTTGACAGGGGGAGACGGTCACGTGTAGGAGCAAAAAATTGCAGCTTACCAATGTGAGGTACTCCTCTTGACTGGAGCCAAGCGGGATGGCTCCCAGGAACACCAGCACAACCAGCACCCTCATCACGCCTTCAGATCTGAGGAGAGTGACGAGAGACGGACATAAGATTCCCCCTGAGGGTGGCCGGGCGCACCGGGACCCCGAGGCCTAATCACTAGCTCAGTACAGCAACACTATGTCCACTTTGATCTACAGTGGCCTATGTTGTTTAAGTTCCAGCTATGTTTTTCCTTGTAAAAGTTGTCCCTAATTTCTGTGTGTTTTATGGGTTTTTTGTGAACGCTGCTTGTCTGAGATGCGATTTGCCTGTGATGCTGCCAGTGAAGTTTTTTATTGCACCTGTGCAGACATGGACTTGCCTAGATGACAATAAACTTGGCTTTGACTGGAGAAGCAGCATTGTCGACCTGCAGGAGATCAAGCAGCAGGGACTTGGTAACATAACCTCGGCCGAGGCCATGGGGCAGAACTGAGGGAGTATTGGCTGAGAGATTGACTCTGTCTGCTATCGCCCAGAGGTTAAAAAAGATCTGTGTCTGTGTTTATAGCAGAGTGCAGGTCTCCCCCAGTGTCCTGGGACAGTGTTTGTGTCTGAACCCGAAACTGTCTTTCAGAACTGAAATGTTGACTGTTTCCATCTCTGCAGACTCCACTTGATCTGGTGAAGATTCCGGAATTTCCACAGCTGTTTGTGGATTTTCCTGAGCATCATTTGTGCTGTAACTGGAGTTTATTATGGTACAACAGTAATGACGTTTTCATTCACTGGTAAGTCCCAGAGTGGTACAAGGTGCTAGTGAAAGGCAGTTCAGTGTACGGTCACTTCACGAACCCTCACAAAACTGCCCCACCTTTTGCTAACCTGCCTGACCCCTGCTAACTACCCAACACTACCTAAATACCCCACTTCCCCATGGAGAGCCTCACTCCCAGCTCCCTCTCTCCTATTCTGGGCTGTTTTCCTGAACACTAACACTTGAATTGCCCCTGCTGCCTGGTTGGTTTCATCAGAAGAGCTTTGGCTGACGGAACAACAGCCCGTCCTGGGACTGGACCGTGATGGGAGGCACCATAGTGTAGTGGTTAGTGTGACACTTTACAGTGCCAGTAACCAGGATTCAATTCCTGCCACTGTCTCTAAGGAGTTTGTACGTTCTCCCCAGGACCGTGTGGGTCTCCTCCGGGTGCTGCGGTTTCCTCCCACACACCAAAGAGTTAGGGTTAGGGTTGGTGAGTTGTGGGGATGCTACATTAACACCGGAAGCTTGGCGACCCTTGTGGGCTGCCCCCAGCACATCCGCGACTGTGTTGGTCATTGACACAAACCACAGATTTCACTGTGCATTTCGAAGTTCATGTGACAAGTAAAGGTAATGTTTATTCTTTCTTTCTTCCTGTTGCCACAGCAGGGCCGATGCAGCTTTTAACCCCTGTGCAGCCTTGGAGGCACGAGAGAGAGATCCCAGTACACAACGATCCCTGATCTCCACGGTGGTGTCAGTGATGAAGAGGTGGAAGGTAAACATTGTGTGCTGGACTTTGAGAGAACCTGGGACCTTGCACAACCTGTATGTCTCAGGTCATATTTACCAAAAGCGGGACACTCACTGCTGACTCACTCCCCCTGGCTCAGGGGCATCAGGAGATTGCAGAAACAGACTGATAAAATATTTTCCTGTGGGCTGCGAGAGGACAACGAACGAACAGTCAGTGAGACCTACGTGTGCTGTAACTTGTGAGTGTCCTCTTCAATGTATCGCCTCCCAGTTTCTTACTTCATCTCCACCACCTCCCACCCACCTGGTCTCACCTATCACCTGCCAGCCCCTCCCCTCCCCTCCCCTTCTTATTCTGCCGTCAGCCTCCTTCCTTTCCAATCCTAACCAAGGGACACGGCATGAAATGTCAATCGTTTATTTCCCTCTGTAGATGCTGCCTGACCTGCTGAGTTCCTCCAGCATTTTGTGTGTGTTGCTCTGGATTTCCAGCATCTGCAGAATCTCCTGTGTTTATGCCTGACTGATTCCCCCTGATGTCCACAGCTGGCAGGGACAAGTGAGCTGTTCACGACTGCAACAGATTCCCTCACTTACCCTGGAACTGTGTGGTGATCACCTACAATTCTACTCAGTCCTATTGCATTACATTCAACGCTAATCACTTTCCCAATTGATGCACTCTGCATAATCCTAATGGAACCCACCCCTTCCCATTCACTCCCAGTCCACAGTCCCAATGAACCCCACACCTTCCCATTCACTCTTAGTCTACAGTCCCAATGAACCCCACCCCTTCCCATTCACTCCCAGTCCACAGTCCCAATGAACCCCACCCCTTCCCATTCACTCCCAGTCTCCAGTCCCAATGAACCCCACCCCTTCCCATTCACTCCGTCTACAGTCCCAATGAACCCCACCCCTTCCCATTCACTCCCAGTCTACAGTCCCAATGAACCCCACCCCTTCCCATTCACTCCCAGTCCACAGTCCCAATGAACCCCACCACTTCCCATTCACTCCCAGTCTCCAGTCCCAATGAACCCCACCCCTTCCCATTCACTCCGTCTACAGTCCCAATGAATCCCAGCCCTTCCCATTCACTCCTTCTACAGTCCCAATGAACCCCACCCCTTCCCATTCACTCCCAGTCCACAGTCCCAATGAACCCCACCCCTTCCCATTCACTCCCAGTCTACAGTCCCAATGAACCCTACCCCTTCCCATTCACTCCCAGTCTACAGTCCCAATGAACCCCACCCCTTCCCATTCACTCCGTCTACAGTCCCAATGAATCCCAGCCCTTCCCATTCACTCCCAGTCCAGTCCCAATGAACCCCACCCCTTCCCATTCACTCCTAGTCCACAGTCCCAATGAACCCCACCCCTTCCCATTCACTCCCAGTCCACAGTCCCAATGAACCCCACCCCTTCCCATTCACTCCTAGTCCACAGTCCCAATGAACCCCACCCCTTCCCATTCACTCCTAGTCCACAGTCCCGATGAACCCCACCCCTTCCCATTCACTCCCAGTCTACAGTCCCAATGAACCCCACCCCTTCCCATTCACTCCGTCTACAGTCCCAATGAATCCCAGCCCTTCCCACTCACTCCCAGTCCACAGTCCCAATGAACCCCACCCCTTCCCATTCACTCCTAGTCCACAGTCCCAATGAACCCCACCCCTTCCCATTCACTCCCAGTCTACAGTCCCAATGAATCCCACCCCTTCCCATTCACTCCCAGTCTACAGTCCCAATGAACCCCACCCCTTCCCATTCACTCCCAGTCTACAGTCCCAATGAACCCCACCCCTTCCCATTCACTCCCAGTCCACAGTCCCAATGAACCCCAGCCCTTCCCATTCACTCCCAGTCTACAGTCCCAATGAACCCCACCCCTTCCCATTCACTCCGTCTACAGTCCCAATGAATCCCAGCCCTTCCCATTCACTCCCAGTCCACAGTCCCAATGAACCCCACCCCTTCCCATTCACTCCTAGTCCACAGTCCCAATGAACCCCACCCCTTCCCACTCACTCCCAGTCCACAGTCCCAATGAACCCCACCCCTTCCCATTCACTCCGTCTACAGTCCCAATGAATCCCAGCCCTTCCCATTCACTCCCAGTCCACAGTCCCAATGAACCCCACCCCTTCCCATTCACTCCTAGTCCACAGTCCCAATGAACCCCACCCCTTCCCACTCACTCCCAGTCTACAGTCCCAATGAACCCCACCCCTTCCCATTCACTCCCAGTCTACAGTCCCAATGAACCCCACCCCTTCCCATTCACTCCCAGTCTACAGTCCCAATGAACCCCACCCCTTCCCATTCACTCCCTGTCCACAGTCCCAATGAACCCCAGCCCTTCCCATTCACTCCCAGTCTACAGTCCCAATGAACCCCACCCCTTCCCATTCACTCCGTCTACAGTCCCAATGAATCCCAGCCCTTCCCATTCACTCCCAGTCCACAGTCCCAATGAACCCCACCCCTTCCCATTCACTCCTAGTCCACAGTCCCAATGAACCCCACCCCTTCCCATTCACTCCTAGTCCACAGTCCCAATGAACCCCACCCCTTCCCACTCACTCCCAGTCTACAGTCCCAATGAACCCCACCCCTTCCCATTCACTCCCAGTCTACAGTCCCAATGAACCCCACCCCTTCCCATTCACTCCCAGTCTACAGTCCCAATGAATCCCACCCCTTCCCATTCACTCCCTGTCCACAGTCCCAATGAACCCCAGCCCTTCCCATTCACTCCCAGTCTACAGTCCCAATGAACCCCACCCCTTCCCATTCACTCCGTCTACAGTCCCAATGAATCCCAGCCCTTCCCATTCACTCCCAGTCCACAGTCCCAATGAACCCCACCCCTTCCCATTCACTCCCAGTCTACAGTCCCAATGAACCCCACCCCTTCCCATTCACTCCCAGTCCACAGTCCCAATGAACCCCACCCCTTCCCATTCACTCCCAGTCTACAGTCCCAATGAACCCCACCCCTTCCCATTCACTCCCAGTCTACAGTCCCAATGAACCCCACCCCTTCCCATTCACTCCCAGTCCACAGTCCCAATGATCCCCACCCCTTCCCATTCACTCCCAGTCTACAGTCCCAATGAACCCCACCCCTTCCCATTCACTCCCAGTCTACAGTCCCAATGATCCCCACCCCTTCCCATTCACTCCGTCTACAGTCCCAATGAACCCCACCCCTTCCCATTCACTCCCAGTGGGACTCCGCCGCTTTCCATTCACTCCCAGACCACATTCCCAATGTGACTCACTCGTTCCCATTCACTCCCAGTACATATCGTCAATGGGATCCCACCCCTTCCCATTCACTCCCAGTCTATAACCAGTGCTCCTGACCCTCTCCCTTCACTCACATTGTACACAATCTCAATGGGACCCACCCCTTCCCATTCACTCCTTGTCCACACTGCCAGTGGACCCACCCCTTCCCATTCACTCCCAGTTGACACTCTGAATGGGCCATATTGCCTTCCAATTCACTCCTAATGGACGTGACCCATTCCCATTCACTCCTCGTCCATATTCCTAATGGATCTGACCATCTCGCACACACTCCCATTGGACACTTTCTGTTTGGTCAATATACACTCTCTCTAGTAATCATCTCAGTTCTTTGGACTAAATCCCTTCAACCGATGTGTCTTTCCTTTGAGGCAGTCTAGTTTATCCCTCTGTATGAGGGGTGGTCAGTGTCTGTCGGCTGGACGGAATTATGAGGTTTGGGATACCACACTGGCAGGTCTGTAATCAGAGGACAGTCTGGCCAAGGACAGCTTTACTGAGGCTGGCTGATTTATAACCACCTTCTGCTGGTTTTGTGGTTACTGTAATTTTGTATGTATACTCATTTAATTCCTTTAACTTAAAATTCCCCAGCGGGATCTGAGCTCTCCTCTCTAGATCCAAGACCCAATAAATTAACCCTGGAAAGGGTGGGCAGTTTCAAGTTCCTGGGTGTCAACGTCTCTGAAGATCTATCCTGGGCCCAGCCATGACAAAAAGAAGGCATGACCATAAGACCATAAGCCACAGGAAAAGAATTAGGCCATTCAGCCCATCAAGTCTGTTCAGCCATTCCATCTTGGCTGATCCCAGATCCCACTCAACCCCATACACCTGCCTTCTTGCCATATTCTTGAATGCCCTGATTGATCAGGAAACTATCAACTTCCTCCTTAAATATACCCACGGACTTGGTCTCCGCTGCAGTCTGTGGCAAAGCATTCCACAGATTCCTTACTCTTTGGCTAAAAAATAAATCCTTCTTACCTTTGTTTAAAAAGGCTGTTCCTCAAATTTAAGGCTGTGCCCTCTAGTTCTGGATACACCCACCATAGGAAATATCCTCTCCACATCCACCCTATCTAGTCCTTTCAACATTCTGTAGGTTTCAATGAAATCCCCTGCATTCTTCCAAATTCCAGTGAGTACAGGCCCAAAGCTGCAAACACTTCTCATATGTTAACCCTTTCATTCCTGGAATCATCCTCAGGAACCTCCTCTGGGCTCTCCAACGACAACACATCCTTTCTAAGACATGGGGCCCAAAACTGATGACTATACTGCAAGTGCAGCCTGAATAGTGTCTTATAGAGCTTCATCATTATCTCCTTGTTCTTACATTCTATTCCCCTTGAAATAAATGCCAACATTGCATTTCCCTCCTTTACCACAGACTCAATGAGTCTTGCACAAGAACTCCCAAGTCCCTCTGCACCTCTGATGTTTGAACCTTCTCCCCATTTAGATAACAGTCTGCACTATTGTTCCTTTTAGTAAAATGCATTATCATACATTTCCCAACACTGTATTCCATCTGCCACTTTTTGGCCTATTCTTCCAATTGGTCTAAGTCCTGCTGCAATCTTATTGCTTCCTCAGCACAACCTATCCCTCACCTGTCTTCATCGTCTGCAAACTTTGCCGCAAAACCATCAATTGCATTATCCAAATCACTGACAAATAATGTGAAAAATAGTGGTCCCAATACTGACCCCTGAGGAACACCACCTGTCACTGGCAGTTAACCGGAAAATGTCCCCTTTATTCCCACTCACTGCCTCCTGCCTGTCAGCCATTCCTCTATCCACGCCAGTTTATTTCCTGTAACAGCATAGGATTTTTATCTTGTTAAGCAGCCTCATGTATGACAGCTTATCAAATGTCTTCTGAAAATCCAAGTAAGTGACATCCACGGCCTCTCCTTTGTCCACCCTACTTGTTACATCCTCGAAGAACTCTAACAGATTTGTCAGGCAAGATTTCCCTTCACAGAAACTATGCTGACTTTGACTTATTTTATCATTAGTCTCAAAGTACCCTGAATCCTCATCCTTAATAATGGACTCCAGCACTTTCCCAACCACTGGAATCAGAATCCGGTTTATTATCACCAGCATGTGTCACGAAATTTAACTTAGCAGCAGCAGTTCAATGCAATTTGTAATACAGTATAGAAGAAGAAAAAAATAATAAGTAAATCAATTACAGTGTATATATATTGAATAGATTAAAAATTGTGCAAAAAACGGAAATAATATATTAAAAAGTGAGGTAGTGTCCAAGGGTTCAATGTCCATTTAGGAATCGGATGGCAGGGGGGAAGAAGCTGTTCCTGAATCACTGAGTGTGTGCCTCAGGCTTCTGTACCTCCTACCTGATGGTAACAGTGAGAAAAGGGCATGCCCTGGATGCTGGAGGCCCTTAATAATGGCCGCTGCCTTTCTGAGACACCGCTCCCCAAAGATGTCCTGGGTACTTTGTAGGCTGGTGCCAAAGATGGAGCTGACTAGATTTACAACCCTCTGCGGCTTCTTCCGGTCCTGTGCAGTAGCCCCCCCATACCAGACAGTGATGCAGCCTGTCAGAATGCTCTCCACAGTACATCTATAGAAGTTTCTGAGTGTTTTTGCTGACATACCAAATCTCTTCAAACTCCTAATGAAGTAGAATTGCTGCCTTGCCTTCTTTATAACTGCAGCGATATGTTGGGACCAGGTTAGATCCTCAGAGAACTTGACACCCAGGAACTTGAAGCTGCTCACTCTCCACTTCTGATCCCTCTGTGAGGATTGGTATGTGTTCCTTCAGTTAGGTTAGGCTAATTGGCCTATAATTTCCTTTGTTTTGCCTTCCTCCCTTCTTAAAGAGTGGATTGACATTTGCAATCTTCCAGTCCTCCAGGACCATGCCAAAATCAAGTGATTCTTGAAAGATTATGACCAATGCATCTGTTATCTCTTCAGCAACCTCTCTCAAGGACTCTCACGACAGCAGCTCTATTTCATTAAGAGTTTGAAGAGACTTGGTATGTCATCAAGGACTTTCAAAAATGTCTACAGATTTACTGTGGCAAGAATTCCAGCTGGTTGCATCACTGTCAGGTGTGGAGGGGCCACTGCACAGGATTGGAAAAAGCTGCAGAAAGTTGTAAACTCAACCAGCCCCGTCATGGACACCAGCCTCCCCAGCACTGAGGAAATCTCCAAAAGGCAATGAGTCAAAAAGCGATGAAGGACCCCCATCACCCAGGACACGCCCACTTCTCATTGCTACCATCAAAAAGAGGTACAGGAGCCTGAAGACCCATATTCAATGATTCAGGAAGAGCTTTTTCCCCTCTGCCATCAGATTTCTGAATAGACGATGAACCCATGAACATGACCTCATTTTTTTGGCTCTCTTTTCACTCTACTTATTTAATTATATAAACATATCCATATTTACAGGGGATTCCAGTTAACTGGGACACATTGGGACCAGTGCATTTTGGTCCAATTCAGTGGCTGACCCAATTAGCTAAAGTTTCATGGAACTAGTTAAAAAGGTATAAAAAAAGACAAACTACTGTTTAACTGAATAACTAATTAAGTACTTAAATGAAATACAGAACAAATTAGAACACTACCAGTACCATGGTTGATGTGTCCATCGTATCCAATGATGACAGGAAACCTATGCAGGAGAATTTCTGGTGGAAAAGCTGTTGCACTGGGACGATCCACTCTCTCAACTTCGGAGGTCCGGGTCCAGTGGGACGAGTAGTCATCAGAACTTGTGTCTTCCTTGGTTGCAGTAGATGACCATGACACGTTCTCTTCCTTGTCGTCCCTTTGCTCTCCACGGAATATAGAACCACCTTCCTGGCCATTGGATCTCACTGTAGGTCTCACCCGCTTGTCCACTGGAGCTGATGTTGTGTGCTCGGACAGGCATGTCCCTATCTCACCAGGGTATGAGGTCCCCCAGCTACCCTCACCCGGTCTAGCCTGCCTGTCAGAGCAGTGTAGCAGGGTGTGGCTGCTGTCACATGCGAAAAGTTACTTGGAACGACGGGAGAGAGCTGAGTGTCTAGTGGGGACCAAAGATAACATTCAGAATGATTGTCCATACTTCAAATTCTTCATAGTACCTAACTTGTTGAAGTAGTGAAGTAGTTTCATTTTCACTCCCGACTCTTCCTCACATCTCCAAGCCTGAATGCTTGAAACCACAGTGAGCAAAACCATTCTAAATTGTCTTATTGCTTGTTTCTTGCCAACTATCAGTGACAAAAATCACTGTTTTCTGACCACAAACACATGCTATTTAAGAACTGTTCTCTCTAAGCCCATTGTAGTGCATGCGCAACTAAGGCTAGTAAGTTTTATGAAATTTCTCACTATATATATATTTCTTATTGTGATTTATAGTATCTTTATGTTGTGCACCGTAATGCTACCACTAAACAACAAACTTCGCGACATATGTTGGTGATATTAAACTTGATTCTGAACACACCCAGTGACTAAGCTAGCTTGTTACATTCAGATAACAGCTGATCTAAGATCTTCTCATGCAACTGGAGTGGAAAACCTTCCAACATAAAGGGTCACTTCAGCCAGTCCAGTTGGATCTGGACTCTCCTCTGCTGACCTGTGTGAATTAATACCCTGCCTGAGCACCCTGAATCTGAGAGATGATGGTAATTTCGATCACAGTGCCTAGACCATTCGACCTTTCACCTTCAGACAATTAATCAAACTTCAACCTTCCAATCAGAAACGGTCACCTCATTGCCCAAGTTCAAAGTATTATTATTATTAAAGTACCTCTAAGTCACATTCACTACCCGGAATTCATTTTCTTGCACGCATTCACAGTATCAATGAAAAAAACTACACACAAAGACAGAAAAAAAACCAACGTGCTATGATAAACTATGTAACGCAGATAGGTAGATGGAGAATACTGACAGTCAGTTGTCAAGTCCTCGAAAGTGAATCTATGTGTGTGGAATCAGCTCAGAGTTGCGGTGAGTGAGTTACCCGCTCCGGTTCAGGAGCCTGATGGTTGTCCGGTAATAACTGTTCCTGGCCTGCTGGTGTGGGACCTAAAGCTCCCGTACCTCCCGCCCGAGAGCAGCGACTAACCGAGTCGCACCCTGCCGAGCCCTCGGTACTACCTGCCCGGACACTGCTGCAAACGTACCCCCGAACAGCCCGCTCTAACACTCTGTCACTGTCACTGCTGGTTTTCAGTTGGACATCTAGCGGTCCGCCTAACGATGGCTTTCACAAACTTTGAATCCCGCTCCGACTTCGAGGGCATCTTTATCTCTCCGGCAACCACCGCCCTGTAAACTGCAGCGGCCAGTGTCGGGGCTCCTGGTCTGAGACCAGCCGTTCAATCCGTTCATCGGCTTACCTGCCTCCCCAGACACGGACTCTCGCGAAGCGAAGCGAGCCGCTCCCAGCGCACGAGTTTACCCTCCCCTTTCGCCTCGATCGATATCTGCCGTGCCGTGACGTGACGTGAACACCTCCGCCTCGGCTGAACCAACTCAGTACGGCCGGACTGCAGACAGCAACGTGGCTGAGAAAGTGATTGCTCCACAGGGGTCCCGGCTAAAAATAACTCGGCTTCCTGTCCACGCAGGCACAGTCGTTCTAGCAGGGAAGGCTCGGGGAAACTGCTGGGACTGGATGATAAACCGCTCCCACCTCCCATCAGACCATGATACGCCAAGACCAAAGCACTAGGCGGGGAGTAAGGCCATTCGGCCCGGCGAGTCTTCTTCTATCACGCCTCATTTATTACCCCTCTCAACCCCATTCTCCCGCCTTCTCCCTGTAACCTAATCGAGAACCTATCAACCTCCACTTTAAATATGCCCACTGATTTGGCCTCCACAACGTCTATGGCAATGAATTCCACAGGTTCACCACCTCATCTCTGACCTCCTTTGGATTCTGAGGTTGTGCCTCTGGTCCTAGATTCCCCTACTATGGGAAACATCCTTTCCACATCCACCCTATCCAGGTCTTTCACTGAGATCCTCCTCATTCTTCCAAACTCCACCGTGTACAGCCGTCAAATGTGGCTCCGAAGTTAACCCTTTCGTTCCCAGGATCTATAACCACCCATAGCCCCTCTCTAATGCAAGCATATCTTTTCTTAGATAAGGAGCCCAAAACTGCTCACAATACTCCAAGTGTGGTCTGATCAATGCCTTATAAACCCTCATTATTATACCCTTGCTTTTATATTCTAGTCCCCTTGAAAGGAATTCTAACATTGCAACACACACAAATTGTTGGAGGAATTCAGCAGGTCAGGCAGCATCAACGGAGAGAAGTAAACAGTTAACATTTTGTGTTCTTGGCCCAAAAATCGCATGTCAACTGTTTATTCCTGTCCGTAGATGCTACCTGACCTACTGAATTCCTCCAGCATTTTGTGTGTGGTTGCTCTGGATTTCCGGCATCTGCAGAATCTCCTGTGTTTGTGATTCCAGCATTGTTTTTACCTTCCTAACCCAATTCAACCTACAAGTTAACCTTTAGGGAATCCTGAACTAGGACTCCCAAGTCCCTTGACACCTCCAATTTCTGAATTTTCTTCCCATTTAGAAAAATTCTGCAGCTTTAATCCTTCTTCCAAAGTGAATTTCCCTACACTTCCTTGTGCTTGATTGCATCTGCCA
This sequence comes from Mobula hypostoma, assembly GCF_963921235.1. Classification (NCBI taxonomy): domain Eukaryota; kingdom Metazoa; phylum Chordata; class Chondrichthyes; order Myliobatiformes; family Myliobatidae; genus Mobula; species Mobula hypostoma. Next base: position 2,663,203 of record NC_086119.1, on the reverse strand, counting down.
CTTCTTTGCCCAGTCTCCCAACAGTCTCCATCTCCTACGGAGTCTCAGAGCACCACAGAACAGAAACAAGCCATTTGCCCATGCCAGCCCAGTCTGCCTAGTCCCATCTAACAGCACCTGGACAATCCCCCCCCCCCCCCCTTCGTCCATGTACCTACCCAAATTTCTCTTAAATTTTACAATTGATCAAAAATCCACCACTTCCATGGGCAACTTGTTCCTCACTCTCACCACTCTCTCAGTGAAGAAGATCCCTCTCAGGTTCCCTTTTGGTATTTCACCTTTCACCCTAAAGGTACAAATGCAGACAGTGCAAAGAGTTAAGTTGTAACACAGAGGCAAAATTCAACAGGGGAAAGAATGCAGGACTGAAGGTGTTGTATTTAAAAGCACTTAGCGTTCGGAATAAGGTGGACAAAACTCAAGGCGCAATCACGGATTGGTCAGTATGACCTGGGCATTACTAAATTGTGGCTGAAAGATGGTCGTAGTTGGCAGCTAAACATTAAAGGATAGACTTTGTATCGAAAGGACTGGCAGGAAGGCATTGGCAGTGGTGTGGCTCTGTTGGTAAGAGATGGAAGTCCACCTTTAGAAAGAGGTGATATAGTGTCAGAGAATGTTGAATCTTTGAGGGTGGAGTTAAGAAACTGCAAGGGTAAAAAAAACACTATGAGTATCATATATAGGCCTCCAAATAGTAGCTAAGATGGGAGGTTGAGATTGCAAAGGGAGCAAGAAAAGGCATGTAATAAGAGAATTGACCCAATTGTAATGGAGAATTTCAATATGCAAGAGGATTGGGAAAATCAGGTTGGTGTTGGATCACAAGAGAGGGAATTTGTTGAATGCCTGTGAGATGCTTTTTAAAGCAGTTTATGCTTGAGCCTACTCAGGAAAAGGCTATCTTAGATTGGGTGTTGTGTAATAACCCAGATCTTATTAGGGAGCTTAATGTAAAGGAACCCTTAGGAGGGAGTAATTTCATAATAAGATTGAATTCATACTGCAAATTGAGAGGGAGAAGCATAACTCACATGTATCAGTATCACAATGGAATAAAGGGAATTACAGAGGCATGAGAGAGGAGATTGCCCAGGTGGATTGGAGGAGGATACTGGTGGGGATGACGGCAGAGCAGAGATGGCTGAAGTTTCTGGGAGTTTCTGTTCACAAGGCGCAGGTTAGATGTATCCAACAGAAGTAGTAGTCCTCAAATGGCAGGGGTAGGCAACCGTGGCTGACAAGGGAATTAAGGACTGCATATAAGGTAGCAAAAGTGAGTGGGAAGTTGGATGATTGGGAAGCTTTTAAAATCCAACAAAAGGCAATTTAAAAAGCTATAAGAAGGGAAAAGATGAAATGTGAGGGCAAACTAGCCAATAATATAAAGCAGGATACCAAAAGTTTTTTCCAATTATATCAAGAGTAAAAGGGAGGTGATAGTTTATATTGGACCACCAAAAAATGTTGCTGGTGAGGTTGTAATGGGGGGCAAGGAAATGGCCCATGTACTTAATGGGTACTTTGCATCTGTCTTCACTGTGGAAGACACTAGCAGTGTGCCAGAGTCCATGAATGCCAGGGAGCAGGAGTGAGTGCCATTGCTATTACAAATGAAAAAGCGCAAGGCCACTCAAAGGTCTTCAGGTGGTTAAGTCACCTGGACCAGATGGACTACATCCCAGAGTCCTGAGAGAGGTTGCTGAAGAGACAATGGATGCATTAGTTATGATCTTACAAGATTCACTTGATTCTGGCATGGTCCCAGAGGACTGAAAAATTGCAAATGTCACTACACTCTTTAAGAAGGGAGGAAGGCAAAAGAGAGGAAATTATCTGCCAGTTAGCCTAATTTCAGTGGTTCGGAAAGTCTTGGAGTCCATTATCGAGGAAAATATTTCAGGGTACTTGGAGACTAATGGTAAAATAAGTCAAAGTCAGAATGGTTTCTGTCAAGGGAAATCTTGCCTGACAAATCTGTTGGAGTTCTTCAAGGAAGTAACAAACGGGGTGGACAAAGGAGAGGAATTGGATGTCATTTACTTGGATTTTCAGAAGGCATCTGATAAGGTGCCACACATGAGGCTGATTAACAAGATAAAATCCCATGGCATTACAGGAAAGATACTGACGTGGATAGAGGAATGGCTGACAGGCAGGAGGCAGTGAGTGGGAATAAAAGGGGCCTTTGGCTGGCTGCCAGTGACTAGTGGTGTTCCTCAGGGTCAGTATTGGGACTGCTGCTTTTCACATTGTTTGTCAATGATTTGGATAATGGAATTGATGGCTCTGTGGCAAAGTTTGCAGATGATACGGAAACAGGTGTAGGAGCAGGTAGTGCTGAGGAAGCAATGTGATTGCAGCAGGACTTAGACAAATTGGAAGAATGGGGCAAAAAAGTGGCAGATGGAATACAGTGCCGGAAAATGTATGATAATACATTCGAAGAAGGAGTCTGAGAGTCAGAGCGGGAGTGTGGAGGAAGACATTTTTGAATTTTTTGGGTTTTTTTTCCATCGGCGTTCTGAGAGGCGGGACTGCGCAGGCGTGTGACGTCGGGCTGTGCAGCGCGGCAGATTTAAAAGGAACAGAGCCTCATACAGCAGGCAGCGTAGTTTGCGGGCAGCGGAGTGAGCCGGGAGCAAAGTGAAGGCTTAAGGGCTTCAGCTCAACGGGCTTAGGCGGAAATGGGCGAGGCGAGGAAGGTTTGGTATTCATTTTTTGTTGTTATTTGAGGAGAGGGGCAGTATGACTGTGAGGGCAGTTTGCTGTTCTCAGTGTCGGATGTGGGAGGCCCTGGAGTCTCCAAGCCTCCCGGACGTCTACATCTGCGCCAAGTGCATTGAGATGCAGCTCCTAAGGGACCGCGTTACGGAACTGGAGCTGCAGCGCGATGACCTTCGTCTGGTCAGGGAGAGTGAGGAGGTGATAGAGAGGAGTGGAAGGCAGGTGGTCACGCCGGGGCCACGGGAGGCAGACAAGTGGGTCACGGTTAGGAGGGGGAAGAGGAAGAGTCAGGTAATAGGGAGTACCCCAGTGGCTGTGCCCCTTAACAACAGGTACTCCTGTTTGAGTACTGTTGGGGGGGACAGCTTACTCGAGGGAAGCGACAGTGGCCGTGCCTCCGGCACAGAGTCTGGCCCTGTAGCTCAGAAGGGTAGGGCAAGGAAGAGGAGGGCAGTTGTAATAGGGGACTCGATAGTAAGGGGGTCAGATAGGCGATTCTGTGGATGCAGTCCACAGACCCGGATGGTAGTTTGCCTCCCTGGTGCCAGGGTCCGGGATATTTCTGATCGTGTCCAAGATATCCTGAAGTGGGAGGGTGAGGAGCCAGAGGTCGTGGTACATATAGGTACCAATGACATAGGTAGGAAAAGGGATGAGGTCCTGAAAGGAGAATATAGGGAGCTAGGAATGGAGTTGAGAAAAAGGACCGCAAAGGTAGTAATCTCGGGATTACTGCCTGTGCCACGCGACAGTGAGAGTAGGAATGCGATGAGGTGGAGGATAAATGCGTGGCTGAGGGATTGGAGCAGGGGGCAGGGATTCAAGTTTTTGGATCATTGGGACCTCTTTTGGCGCAGGCGTGATCTGTACAAAAAGGACGGGTTACACTTGAATCCTAGGGGGACCAATATCCTGGCAGGGAGATTAGCGGGGGCTACTGAGGTGACTTTAAACTAGAATGGTTGGGGGGTGGGAATCAAATTAAAGAGGCTAGGCGTGAGGAGGTTAGTTCACAACAGAGGGATGGGAACCAGTGCAGAGAGACAGAGGGGTGTAAAGTGAGGGTAGAAGCAAAAAGTACTAAGGAGAAAAGTAAAAGTGGCAGGCCGACAAATCCAGGGCAAGCATCAAAAAGGGCCACTTTTCAACATAATTGTATAAGGGCTAAGAGAGTTGTAAAAGAGTGCCTGAAGGCTTTATGTGTCAATGCAAGGAGCATTCGTAATAAGGTGGATGAATTGAAAGTGCAGATTGTTATTAATGATTATGATATAGTTGGGATCACAGAGACATGGCTCCAGGGTGACCAGGGATGGGAGCTCAACGTTCAGGGATATTCAATATTCAGGAGGGACAGACATGAAGGAAGGGGAGGTGGGGTGGCGTTGCTGGTTAAAGAAGAGATTAACGCAATAGAAAGGAAGGACATAAGCCGGGAAGATGTGGAATCGATATGGGTAGAGCTGCGTAACACTAAGGGGCAGAAGACGCTGGTGGGAGTTGTGTACAGACCACCTAACAGTAGTAGTGAGGTCGGAGATAGTATTAAACAGGAAATTAGAAATGTGTGCAATAAAGGAACAGCAGTTATAATGGGTGACTTCAATCTACATGTAGATTGGGTGAACCAAATTGGTAAAGGTGCTGAGGAAGAGGATTTCTTGGAATGTATGCGGGATGGTTTTTTGAACCAACATGTTGAGGAACCAACTAGAGAGCAGGCTATTCTGGACTGGGTTTTGAGCAATGAGGAAGGGTTAATTGGCGATCTTGTCGTGAGAGGCCCCTTGGGTAAGAGTGACCATAATATGGTGGAATTCTTCATTAAGATGGAGAGTGACGTAGTTAATTCAGAAACAAAGGTTCTGAACTTAAAGAGGGGTAACTTTGAAGGTATGAGACGTGAATTAGCTAAGATAGACTGGCAAATGACACTTAAAGGATTGACGGTGGATATAGAAACATAGAAACATAGAAAATAGGTGCAGGAGTAGGCCATTCGGCCCTTCGAGACTGCACCGCCATTTATTATGATCATGGCTGATCATCCAACTCAGAACCCAGCCTTCCCTCCATACCCCCTGACCCCTGTAGCCACAAGGGCCATATCTAACTCCCTCTTAAACATAGCCAATGAACTGACCTCAACAGTTTGCTGTGGCAGAGAATTCCACAGATTCACCACTCTCTGTGTGAAGAAGTTTTTCCTAATCTCGGTCCTAAAAGGCTTCCCCTCTATCCTCAAACTGTGACCCCTCGTTCTGGACCTCCCCAACATCGGGAACAATCTTCCCGCATCTAGCCTGTCCAATCCCTTTAGGATCTTATACGTTTCAATCAGATCCCCCCTCAATCTTCTAAATTCCAACGAGTACAAGCCCAGTTCATCCAGTCTTTCTTCATATGAAAGACCTGCCATCCCAGGAATCAATCTGGTGAACCTTCTTTGTACTCCCTCTATGGCAAAGATGTCTTTCCTCAGATTAGGGGACCAAAACTGCACACAATACTCCAGGTGTGGTCTCACCAAGGCCTTGTACAACTGCAGTAGTACCTCCCTGCTCCTGTACTCGAATCCTCTCGCTATAAATGCCAGCATACCGTTCGCCTTTTTCACCGCCTGCTGTACCTGCATGCCCACTTTCAATGACTGGTGTATAATGACACCCAGGTCTCGTTGCACCTCCCCTTTTCCTAATTGGCCACCATTCAGATAATAATCTGTTTTCCTATTTTTGCCACCAAAGTGGATAACTTCACATTTATCCACATTAAATTGCATCTGCCATGAGTTTGCCCACTCACCCAACCTATCCAAGTCACCCTGCATGCTCTTAGCATCCTCCTCACTGCTAACACTGCCACCCAGCTTCGTGTCATCCGCAAACTTGGAGATGCTGCATTTAATTCCCTCATCCAAGTCATTAATATATACTGTAAACAACTGGGGTCCCAGCACTGAGCCTTGCGGTACCCCACTAGTCACCGCCTGCCATTCTGAAAAGGTCCCGTTTATTCCCACTCTTTGCTTCCTGTCTGCTAACCAATTCTCCACCCACACCAATACCTTACCCCCAATACCGTGTGCTTTAAGTTTGCACACTAATCTCCTGTGTGGGACCTTGTCAAAAGCCTTTTGAAAATCCAAATATACCACATCCACTGGTTCTCCCCTATCCACTCTACTAGTTACATCCTCAAAAAATTCTATGAGATTCGTCAGACATGATTTTCCTTTCACAAATCCATGCTGACTTTGTCCGATCATTTCACCGCTTTCCAAATGTGCTGTTATCACATCCTTGATAACTGACTCCAGCAGTTTCCCCACCACCGACGTAAGGCTAACCGGCCTATAATTCCCCGGTTTCTCTCTCCCTCCTTTTTTAAAAAGTGGGGTTACATTAGCCACCCTCCAATCCTCAGGAACTAGTCCAGCAAGCATTTAAAGGTTGCATGGATGAACTACAACAATTGTTCATCCCAGTTTGGCAAAAGAATAAATCAAGGAAGGTAGTGCACCCGTGGCTGACAAGAGAAATTAAGGATAGTATCAATTCCAAAGAAGAAGCATACAAATTAGCCAGAGAAAGTGGCTCACCTGAGGACTGGGAGAAATTCAGAGTTCAGCAGAGGAGGACAAAGGGCTTAATTAGGAAGGGGAAAAAAGATTATGAGAGAAAACTAGCAGGGAACATAAAAACGGACTGTAAAAGCTTTTATAGATATGTAAAAAGGAAAAGACTGGTAAAGACAAATGTAGGTCCCTTGCAGACAGAAACAGGTGAATTGATTATGGGGAGCAAGGACATGGCAGACCAATTGAATAATTACTTTGGTTCTGTCTTCACTAAGGAGGACATAAATAATCTTCCAGAAATTGTAGGGGACAGAGGGTCCAGTGAGATGGAGGAACTGAGCGAAATACATGTTAGTAGGGAAGTGGTGTTAGGTAAATTGAAGGGATTGAAGGCAGATAAATCCCCAGGACCAGATGGTCTGCATCCTAGAGTGCTTAAGGAAGTAGCCCAAGAAATAGTGGATGCATTAGTGATAATTTTTCAAAACTCGTTAGATTCTGGACTAGTTCCTGAGGATTGGAGGGTGGCTAATGTAACTCCACTTTTTAAAAAAGGAGGGAGAGAGAAACCGGGCAATTATAGACCGGTTAGCCTAATGTCGGTGGTGGGGAAACTGCTGGAGTCAGTTATCAAGGATGTGATAACAGCACATTTGGAAAGCGGTGAAATGATCGGACAAAGTCAGCATGGATTTGTGAAAGGAAAATCATGTCTGACGAATCTCATAGAATTTTTTGAGGATGTAACTAGTAGAGTGGATAGGGGAGAACCAGTGGATGTGGTATATTTGGATTTTCAAAAGGCTTTTGACAAGGTCCCACACAGGAGATTAGTGTGCAAACTTAAAGCACACGGTATTGGGGGTAAGGTATTGGTGTGGGTGGAGAATTGGTTAGCAGACAGGAAGCAAAGAGTGGGAATAAACGGGACCTTTTCAGAATGGCAGGCGGTGACTAGTGGGGTACCGCAAGGCTCAGTGCTAGGACCCCAGTTGTTTACAATATATATTAATGACTTGGATGAGGGAATTAAATGCAGCATCTCCAAGTTTGCGGATGACACGAAGCTGGGTGGCAGTGTTAGCTGTGAGGAGGATGCTAAGAGGATGCAGGATGACTTGGATAGGTTGGGTGAGTGGGCAAACTCATGGCAGATGCAATTTAATGTGGATAAATGTGAAGTTATCCACTTTGGTGGCAAAAATAGGAAAACAGATTATTATCTGAATGGTGGCCAATTAGGAAAAGGGGAGGTGCAACGAGACCTGGGTGTCATTATACACCAGTCATTGAAAGTGGGCATGCAGGTACAGCAGGCGGTGAAAAAGGCGAATGGTATGCTGTCATTTATAGCGAGAGGATTCGAGTACAGGAGCAGGGAGGTACTACTGCAGTTGTACAAGGTCTTGGTGAGACCACACCTGGAGTATTGTGTGCAGTTTTGGTCCCCTAATCTGAGGAAAGACATCTTTGCCATAGAGGGAGTACAAAGAAGGTTCACCAGATTGATTCCTGGGATGGCAGGATTTTCATATGAAGAAAGACTGGATGAACTGGGCTTGTACTCGTTGGAATTTAGAAGATTGAGGGGGGATCTGATTGAAACGTATAAGATCCTAAAGGGATTGGACAGGCTAGATGCAGGAAGATTGTTCCTGATGTTGGGGAAGTCCAGAACGAGGGGCCACAGTTTGAGGATAGAGGGGAAGCCTTTTAGGACCGAGATTAGGAAAAACTTCTTCACACAGTGAGTGGTGAATCTGTGGAATTCTCTGCCACAGGAAACAGTTGAGGCCAGTTCATTGGCTATATTTAAGAGGGAGTTAGATATGGCCCTTGTGGCTAGGGGGATCAGAGGGTATGGAGGGAAGGCTGGGGCGGGGTTCTGAGTTGGATGATCAGCCATGATCATAATAAATGGCGGTGCAGGCTCGAAGGGCCGAATGGCCTACTCCTGCACCTATTTTCTATGTTTCCATGTTTCTATAATGCATTTTTGTAAAAGGAACAAAAGTACAGACTATTATCTAAATGGGGAGAAGCTTCAAACATCAGAGGTACAGAGGGACTTAGGAATCCTCGTGCAAGGCTCCCAGAAGGTTAATTTACAAGTTGAGTCTGTGGTAAAGAAGGCAAATGCAATGTTGGCATTTATTTCAAGGGGAATAGAAGAAAACAAGGAGATAATGCTGAAGCTTTGTAAGACACTAGTCAGGCTGTATTTGGAGTATTGTCAACAGCTTTGGGCCCCTTATCTCAGAAAGGATGTGTTGTCATTGGAGAGAGTGCAGAGGAGGTTCGCGGGGAAGATTCCAAGAATGAAAGGGTTAAAATATGAGGAGCTTTTGGCAGCTTTGGGTCTGTATTCACTGGAATTTAGAAGAATGCAGGGGGATCTCATTGAAACCTACCGAACGTTGAAAGGACTAGATAGGGTGGATGTGGAGAGGATGTTTCCTATGGTAGGGATAACCAGAACTAGAGGGCACAGCCTCAAAATTGAGGGGCGACCCTGCAGAAAAGAGGTAAGGAGGACTTGTTTTAGCCAGGGAGCAGTGAATCTGTGGAATGCTCTGCCACAGACTGCGGTGGAGGCCAAGTCCATGCGTATATTTATAGCGGAAGTTGATAAGATTCCTGATCGGTCAGGGCATCAAAGGATATGGCAAGAAGGCAGGTGTATGGGGTTGAGTGGAACCCGGGATCAGCCATGATGGAATGGCAGAGCAGACTCAATGGGCTGAATGGCCTAATTCTGCTCCTGTGTCTTAGGTTCTTATGCTTATGGATCTCTAGTTCTGGTCTCACCTACCTTGAGAGAAAAAGCCTGCTCGCTTTTACCCAATCTACACATCTCATAATTTTGAATACCTCTACCAAATCTTCCCTCACTCTCCTACCCTCCAGGGAATAAAGTGCTAACCTATTCAACCTTCCCATAACTCAGTCCCTCGAGCACAGAACACTGAACAGTACAGCATGGTATTGGTCTGCAGGAGAATTTGGACAGATTAGGAGAATGGGAAGTAACAGATGGAGAGGTGTCTGGTCATGCACTTTGGTAGAATTAGAATGAATAAAGGTGTAGATTATTTTCTAAATGGGGAGAAAATTCAGAAATCAGAAGTACAAAGGGACGGGATTCCCTGTGCAGGATGGGTTCCAGCACATGTAGGGGTGAAGGGGAATGAGAGGGTGGATGAGTTGGCCATTCCCTAATGGTTAACTAGCAGGTTGAGTTGGGAGGAAGGCAAATTGAGAGAACTGGAATATTGTTGTCGGCCGAATCAGAGGTGGTGATGGATCAGCATACGGGGGGAGATTGGAAATCTGCCTGAGTGGTGCCACAACAACAACCTCTCACTCAGTGTCAGCGACACCAAGGAGATAATTATTGACTTCAGGAGAAAACTGGATGTCTATGATCCAGTCATCACTGAGGGATCAGAGGTGGAGATGGTTAGCATCTTTGGTATTGTCATTTTTGAGCATCTGTCCTGGGACCAGCACGTAAATACCATTACCAAGAGAAGCACAGCAACTCTTCTACTTAGAAGGTTGCGTAAATTTGACAAGTCATCTAATACTTTGGCAAACTTCTATAGATGTGTGGTGGAGAGTATATTGACTGGCTGCATCACAGCCTGGTATGGAAACACCAATGCCCTTGGATGGAAAATCCTACAAAACGTAGTGGATACAGCCCAGTCCATCATGGGTAAAGTCCTTCCCACCACTGAGCACATCTACATGAAATGCTCTTCAAGGAGAGCAGCATTCATCAACAGGGACCCCACCACCCAGGCCATGCTCTCTTCTCACTGCTGCCATCAGGAAGAAGGTACAGGAGCCACACCACCAGGTTCAGGAATTTTTGTCCCTCAACCATCAGGAACTTGAATCAGAGAGGAATGACTTCACCCATCTTCACTTACCCCATCACTGAACTGGACTCACTTCCAAAGACTCTTCATCTCACATTCCCAATATTTATTCTTTTTTTTTTGTATCAACACAGTTTGTTTTTTTTTGCACATTAATTGTTTTCCAAACTGTTATGTTTGGTCCTTCATTGATTCTTGTACTACTGTGACCGTCTGCAACAAAATGAATCTCAGGGTTGTATATGGTGACATATGTACTTCAGTAATAAATTTACTTTGAACTTTGAATATTAATGAAAACAAGGATATAATGCTGAGGCTTTATAAGGCACTTGGAGTATTGTGAGCCGATCTGGGTCCATTAATTATGAAAAGAGGGTCCAAAGGAAATTCATGAGATGATTCTGGGAATGAAAGGGTTAACATATCAAGAGTGTTTGATGGTTCTGGGCCTGTTCTCACTGAAGTTTAAAAGAATGGGGTTGGGGGGTGGTCTCATTAAAACCCAATGAATGTTGAAAAGCCTAGATAGAGTATGGAAAACCTACAGCACAATACAGGCCCTTCAGCCCACAAAGCTGTGCCGAACATGTCCTTACCTTAGAAATTACCTAGGGTTACCCATAGCCCTCTATTTTTCTAAGCTCCATGTACCTGTACAGGAGTCTCTTAAAAGACCCTATTGTATTCACCTCCACCACCATTGCCAACAGCCCGTTCCACGCACTCATCACTCTCTGCGTTAAAAAAAACCTACCCCTGACATCTCCTCTGTACCTACTTCCAAGCACCTTAAACCTGTGCCCTCTTGTGCTAGCCATTTCAGCCCTGGGGAAAAAGCCTCTGACTATCCACACGATCAATGCCTCTCATCATCTTGTACACCTCTATCAGGTCACCTCCAAGGAGAAAAGGTCGAGTTCACTCAACCTATTCTCATAAGGCATGCTCCCCAATCCAGGCAACATCCTTGTAAATCTCCTCTGCACCCTTTCTATGGCTTCCACATCCTTCCTGTAGTGAGGTGACCAGAACTGAACATAGGACTCCAAGTGGGGTCTGACCAGGTTCCATTATAGCTGTAACATCACCCCTCGGCTCCTAAACTCAGTCCCACGATTGATAAAGGCCAATGCACCATATGCTTTCTTACCCACAGAGTCAACCTGCGCAGCAGCTTTGAGTGTCCTATAGACTCAGACCCCAAGATCCCTCTGATCCTCCACACTGCCAAGAGTCTTACCATTAATACTATATTCTGTCATCATATTTGACCCACCAAAATGAACCACCTCACACTTATCTGGGTTGAACTCCATCTGCCACTTCTCAGCCCAGTTTTGCATCTTATCAGTGTCCCACTGTAACCTCTGACAGCCCTCGACACTATCCACAACACCTCCAACATTTGTGTCATCAGCAAATTTACTAACCCATCCCTCCACTTACTTATTCAGGTCACTTATAAAAATCACGAAGAGTAGGGGTCCCAGAACAGATCCCTGAGGTCACCGACCTCCATGCAGAATATGACCCGTCTACAACTACTCTTTGCCTTCTGTGGGCAAGCCAGTTCTGGATCCACAAAGCAATGTCCCCTTGAATCCCATGCCTCCTTACTTTCTCAATAAGCATTGCATGGGGTACCTTATCAAATGCCTTGCTGAAATCCATATACACTACATCTACTACTATACCTTCATCAATGTGTTTAGTCACATCCTCAAAAAATTCAGTCAGGCTTGTAAGGCACAACCTGCCTTTCACAAAGCCATGCCGACTATTCCTAATCACATTATGCCTCTCCAAATGTTCATAAATCCTCCCTCTCAGGATCTTCTCCATCAATTTACCAACCACTGAAGTAAGACTCACTGGTCTATAATTTCCTGAGCTATCTCTACTCCCTTTCTTGAATAATGGAACAACATCTACAACCCACCAATCCTCTGGAACCTCTCCCATCCCCATTGATGATGCAAAGATCATCACCAGAGGCTCAGCAATCTCCTCCCTCACCTCCCACAGTAGTCTGGAGCACATCTTGTCCGGTCCCGGTGACTTATCCAACTTGATGCTTTCCAAAAGCTCCAGCACATGGAGTGGATGTGGAGAGGGTGTTTCCTACAGTAGAGAGTCTAGGACCAGAGGGCACAGCCTCAGAACAGAACGCCCATTTAGAACAGAGATGACAAGGAATTCCTTTAACAAGAAGGTGAAGTATCTGTGGAATTTGTTGCCACAACTTTGTAGAGGCAAAGTTATTGGGTATGTTAAGGATGAAGTTGATTGGGTTCTTGATTAGTCAGGGTGTCAAAGGTTACAGGGAGAAGGCGGAAGAATGGGGTTGAGAGGGGTAATACATCAGCCATGATGGAATGGTGGAGCAGATTCGATGGGCCGAATGGCCCAATTCTGCTCCCTTATCTTATGGTGTTATGGCCCATGATGTTGTGTCAATGTTTTAAGCTACTCTAAAATCAGTCTAACCTTTCCCTCCCATGTAGCCCTCCATTCGTGTGCCTATCTAACAGCCTCTTAAATGAGTCTCCTAATGTATCTGCCTTCACCACTACCCCTGAAAACATAGGATCGGAAGGTGCAAAATCTTTAGGGGTTGAGCTAAGAAATCACAGGGGTAAAAGGACCCTGATGGCAGTTATTTATAGGCCTCCAAACAGCTGCAGTGATGTGGACTACAAATTACAACAGGAAATAGAAAAGGCTTGTCAGGAGAGCAGTGTTATGATAATTGTGAGGGATTTTAACATGCGAGTGGATTGGGAAAATCAGGTCAGCACTGGATCTCGAGAGAGAGAATTTGTAGAATGTCTGCGAGATGGCTTTTTAGAACAGCTTGTTGTTGAGCCCACTAGGGGATCGGCTGTACTGGATTGGGTATTGTGTAATGAACCAGAGGTGATTAGAGAGATTGAGATGAAGGAACCCTAAGGAGGCAGAGATCATAACATGATTGAGTTCACTGTGAAATTTGAAAAAGAGAAGCCGAAATCTGATGTGTCGGTATTTCAGTGGAGTAAAGGAAATTATAGTGGTATGAGAGAGGAACTGGCCAAAGTTGACTGGAAAGAGACACTGGTGGGAAGGACGGCAGAGCAGCAGTGGCTGGAGTTTATGCGAGAAGTGAGGAAGGTGCAAGACAGGTATATTCCAAAAAAGAAGAAATTTTCGAATGGAAAAAGGATGCAACCGTGGCTGACAAGAGAAGTCTAAGCCAAAGTTAAAGCAAAGGAGAGGGCATACAAGGAAGCAAAAATTAGTGGGAAGACAGAGGATTGGGAAGTTTTTAAAAGCTTACAAAAGGAAACTAAGAAGGTCATTAAGAGGGAAAAGATGAACTATGAAAGGAAGCTAGCAAATAATATCAAAGAGGATACTAAAAGCTTTTTCCAGTATATAAAGAGTAAAAGACAGGTGAGAGTAGATATAGAACCGATAGAAACTGATGCTGGAGAAATCGTAATGGGAGATAAGGAGATGGCAGAGGAAATGAATGAATATTTTGCATCAGTCTTCACTGAGGAAGACATCAGCAGTATACTGAACTTCAAGGGTGTCAGGGAAGAGAAGTGTGCACAGTCACAATTACAACAGAGAAAGTACTCAGGAAGCTGAATAGGCTAAAGGTAGATGAATCTCCCGGACCAGATGGAATGCACCCTCATGTTCTGAAGGAAGTAGCTGTGGAGATTGCGGAGGCATTAGTGATGATCTTTCAAAAGTCAATAGATTTTGGCATGGTGCCGGAGGACTGGAAGATTGCAAATGTCACCCCGCTATTTAAGAAGGGGGAAAAGAAGCAAAAAAATTATAGACCTGTTAGCTTGACATCGGTGGTTGGGAAGTTGTTGGAGTCGATTGTCAAGGATGAGGTTACAGAGTACCTGGAGGCATATGACAAGATAGGTAGAACTCAGCATGGTTTCCTTAAAGGAAAACCCTGCCTGACAAACCTATTGTAATTTTTTGAGGAAGTTACAAGTAGGGTAGACAAGGGAGATGCAGTGGATGTTGTATATTTAGATTTTCAGAAGGCCTTTGACAAGGTGCCACACATAAGGCTACTTAACAAGATCAGAGCCCATGGAATTACGGGAAAGTTACATAGGTGGATAGAGCGTTGGCTGATTGGCAGGAAGCAGAGAGTGGGAATAAAGGGATCCTATTCTGGTTGGCTGACGGTTACCAGTGGTGTTCCACAGGGGTCTGTGTTGGGGCTGCTTCTTTTTACACTGTACATCAACGATTTGGATTATGGAATAGATGGCTTTGTGGCTAAGTTTGCTGATGATACAAAGGTAGGTGGAGGGGCTGGTAGTGCTGAGGAAACAGAGAGTCTGCAGAGAGACTTGGATAGATTGGAAGAATGGGCAAAGAAGTGGCAAATGAAATACAAGTTGGAAAGTATATGGTTATGCACTTTGGCAGAAGAAATAAACAGGCAGACTATTATTTAAATGGGGAGAGAATTCAAAGTTCTGAGATGCAAAGGGACTTGGGAGCCTTTGTACAGGATACCCTTAAGGTTAACCTCCAGGTTGAGTCGGTGGTGAAGAAGGCAAATGCAATGTTGGCATTCATTTCTAGAGGAATAGAGTATAGGAGCAGGGATGTGATGTTGAGGCTCTATAAGGCACTGGTGAGACCTCACTTGGAGTACTGTGGGCAGTTTTGGGCTCCTTATTTAAGAAAGGATGTGCTGACGTTGGAGAGGGTACAGAGAAGATTCACTAGAATGATTCCGGGAATGAGAGGGTTAACATATGAGGAACATTTGACCACTCTTGGACTGTATTCCTTGGAGCTTAGAAGAATGAGGGGGCACCTCATAGAAACATTTTGAATGTTGAAAGGCATGGACAGAGTGGATGTGGCAAAGTTGTTTCCCATGATGGGGGAGTCTAGTACGAGAGGGCATGACTTAAGGATTGAAGGGCGCCCATTCAGAACAGAAATGCGAAGAAATTTTTTTAACCAGAGGGTGGTGAATCTATGGAATTTGTTGCCACGGGCGGCAGTGGAGGTCAAGTCATTGGGTGTATTTAAGGCAGAGATTGATAGGTATCTGAGTAGCCAGGGCATCAAAGGTTATGGTGAGAAGGCGGGGGAGTGGGGCTAAATGGGAGAATGGATCAGCTCATGATAAAATGGTGGAGCAGACTTGATGGGCCAAATGGCCAACTTCTGCTCCTTTGTCTTATGGTCTTATGTTCCACACACCCACCACTCTCTGCATTAAAACCCTACCTCTAACATCCACCCTATACTTTTCTCCAATCACCTTAAAGTTATACCTAATCATATTTCTGCCTTGGGAAAAAGTCTCTGGCTGTCCGCTCAATCTAAGTCTCATATCATCTTGTACACCTCTATCAAGTCAACTTTCATCCTCCTCCTTCCAAAGAGAAAAGCCCCTAGCTCGCTCAGCCTTTCATCATAAGACATGCTCTCTAATGCAGGCAGCATCGTGGTAAACCTCCTCTTCGCTCTCTCTAAAGCTTCCGCATCCTTCCTATAATGAGGTGATCAGAACTGAGCACGATATTCCAAGTGTGGTCTAACCATTGTTTAACAGAGCTGGGATCCTATTTTAATCATTTACCATATTTCATCTTTTCTCCTCTGACTGTTTTTTTTTTAGTTGCCTTTTGTTGTTTTTAAAAGCGTTCCAATCCTTTAGCTTCCTGCCAGTGTTTGCAACATCATAAGCCATCTCTTTTGAGTGTGTCCTTCTGAAACATTGACTGTTTATTCATTTTCATAGATGCTGCCTCTGCTGCTGAGTTCCTCCAGCATTTTGTGTGTGTTACACTTTCTTTTGTGTTTATGCTGTCTTTGACCATAAGACATGGGAGCAGAATGAGGTCATTCAGCCCATCGAGTCTGCTCCACCGTTCCATCATGGCTGATTTATTATCCCTCTCAACCCCGTTCTCCTGCCTTCTTCCTGTAGCCTTTGACACCCTGACTCATCAAGAACCATCAACCTCTGCTTTAAGTATACCCAATGATTTGGCCTCCACAATCACCTGTGGCAATGAATTCCACAGATTCACCACTCTCTGGCTAAAGAAATTCCTCCTCATCTCTGTTCTTTGACTTCCCTTATCAGCCATGGTTGTGTCATCCTCCCTGTAGAGTGCTTCTTCTTCTTTGGGAAGAAAATGATCCTGTGTCTGAATTATTCCCAGAAACTCCAGCCCTCGCTGCCCTGTGGAAGCCTCAGTCTGGCAAAGATTAAGGTAGTGTGAGTTCATTCACCTTTGGGCAGGATGAAGAACTAAGGACGTGAGCAGACCAAGACAAGGTAATGATACTAATGAAGAACTGAGAGCCACACACTGACTATCGGAAATAACATGTTATGTTTATTGGCTATTAATATCTGTAATGGCACTTTGTGTTTGTATTCCTATATGTGACAAGGGATTATAGGTGTGCAAGATTACATTTGGTCAATATCTGTATAAAATTAACTTCTGAGCAGTTTGGTGATGGGCTGGACTGTTCTACTTGGGGGCAAGTAAATAAAATGTGATTGGAAAACAAATACCAGTTACCAGAGTCCCGTTAATCAGTAACATTGTCCCTGCTAGTGTCCCCTTCCAATCAACTTTGGCCAGCTCCTCTCTCATGCTACTGTATTTCCCCTTACTCCACTGTAATACTGATATATCTGATTTATTATAATACAGTGATTTTTAATTTAGTTATTTTTTATTTCTGCGCAGGCAGATGAGATGAGTTCAGTTGGCCATTTGATTACTAATTTTCTTGGTTCAACACAACATTGTGGTCCAAAGGGGCTGTTAAATTCTCTGCTGCAAACCCACAAAGCAATTAGTCCCTCTGAGAAATTTTAAAAAGGGAAGAACTGCCTTCCACACTCAGAGCTTCTGATTCAGATGCATTTATCACACATACATGGAAACATACAGAAAATGTCTCGTTTGCCTTAATAACCAAACCCCAAGATGTTCCAGGAGTCAGTCCACACCCGTCCCCACACCCATTCTGACACCAACAGAGCATGTCCACCACATTCAGCCGAACAAATTGGAACACAAAGCCACAATAGCAAGACAAAGCCCTGTCATTCCTTCCCCCGCCCCTCCAGACTGACACACAGAGATCATCCTCCTGCTCCAGGTGAGACCTTCAGAGCTCCAGTCACTGCCCAGGCTGCAGCGGTCAGGCCTTCACTTCTGGATCTTCCGTTGACCCACAGGCCCTCATCTTCAGTGTCGAACCCCGGACGAGCTGACTGGATTACAGGCTCGAGCCCTGCGCATGCTGACTAACTGGCTCTCGTGCCTCCTGCTCAGATGGACATCTGATTTTAGAACCCAGAAACTTGCGACAGCCCAAACTCCACAGATGTCCTTTTGTCACCAGTCCATGACACTGGCCTTAGAGCCCAGAGTTGGGAGTGAGGGGGGTCTCAGTTTTGGCCTAAATACTAGCACCCACACGTTGCTGTCCCTAAAACCGAATCAGACCTCTAACTCCCCACAGCCTTGACCCTA
This sequence comes from Mobula hypostoma, assembly GCF_963921235.1. NCBI lineage: Eukaryota > Metazoa > Chordata > Chondrichthyes > Myliobatiformes > Myliobatidae > Mobula > Mobula hypostoma. The sequence continues at coordinate 2,645,462 of NC_086119.1, read as the reverse complement.
AACTCTAATCTGACCACCGATACCCATATCCCTGTCCTAAACCCTAAACTGACCTCTAACGCCCCACATCCTTGTCCCTAAACTCTATCTGACCACCCATACCCACATCCCTGTCCCTAAACCCTAATCTGACCCATTCCGCAGGAGGAGAGAGAGCAGCGTGCCATGCGTGCGCAGCCCTCCGATGAAAAATGATATCGTATCCGTTAAATAGTGGCCGTGGACAGTTCTGATTTGATAGAGATGGACGTGAAAGCACACAGGAACATCTGGAAAAATTTCTGAAACGCTCGTTTGCTGCTGTCGTTACTGCGCGGTTGGGAATCTTCTAGAGGGAAGGCCTCAAAGTCCCCGGCTTTGCCTGCTGTTGGTGACTGAGAATGAGGTCAAATCGTTCAGATAGAGATGGCGCTCAGTACTCGGGGTCGGAGAGCTGATTCAGAGGCTCGAAGTTTTCGGATGACTCAGAGACAGATTGTGGTCGGGCATGGCAGGGAGGGTTTTTCTTCCTTCTCCTGTCTGCGTGAGATGTGGTACACTTGAGAAACTTTGAACTTTTACTGTGCTCATGGACTTCTTCATCAAGTTATGGTATTGTTGCACTGTTTGTAACTATATGTTATAATTATGTGGTTTTGTCAGTTTTTTCAATCTTGGTCTGTCCTGTGTTTTGTGATATCACACCGGAGGAAATATTGTATCATTTCTTAATGCATGCATTACTAAATGACAATAAAAGAGGACTCCGTGTCTTCATAATCTAACTCCTCACATCCCTGTCCCTAAACCCTAATCTGACCTCCAACCCCCCCACATCCCTGTCCATAAACCCTAATCTGACCTCCAACCCCCCCACATTCCTGTCCCTAAACCCTAATCTGACCTCTAACCCCCCCCCCACTCTTACCCAGGTCTGCTCCGTTTAATTGTCCCTTTCTTTTATTGCCTCCTCCTTTCCAATTAGCCAGTCGATGCTGTTTTACCTTCTTCCCACTCCGGCCCTTGCTCCTGTAAACACCCCAGCCAATTAGACCCGGAGATAAATGTAAGGTGTGGGACCCGAGGGGTGACACCGGAAATAGGTGGGATCCAGCGTGAGTGGGCGGGGTGGCAGCAGGGGCAGAGGTCTGGGTTTGCGAATGGGCTCAGGCCCAGCGACCGGCTCTGCCTTGACATCAGAGGCTGGTAGGAAATGCTGCTGCTGTGAGTGGTTGCCAGCTCCATCATGGGAACTAGCCTCCCCAGCATCGGGACGTCTTCAAATGCCTCCAATATTCCGGCTCCCCACCCAGGACATGCCCCCTTCCCATTGATACCATCAGGGAGGAGATACAGGAGCCTGAAGACCCATGATCACCATTTCTGGAACTTTTCTTCTCCTCGACCATCAGATTTCTAAATGGACAATGAGCATACCTTTATTAGTCCTATTTTACGCCATTTATTTATGTTTTAATTCATTGTAATTTAATGACTTTGCACTGTACTGCTGCTGCAAAAGAACAAATTTCATATTATATAAGACAATAATAATGAACCTGATTCTGATCTGATGTTAGATCCCACACAGCAACCAGGGGAACGTATGTCACCCTTGGGTGGGGATTCTGCTGATTAATATGCAAATTTAGTCAACTCCAGTGTAACACTCTCCAGGGAGACATTCCCCACCACCCAGCATCAGCCCCTGGCAGCTTCTATCCATATCTCCAGTCCAGCTACTGTGGTGGGAGGTGGGGGAGGGTGTATTGGGAGGTGGGGGTCGATCCAAGCCCAGCTATCACTTGGGTTCCGGAATGTCTGCAGTATCGAGGGTCTCCTCCAGCTCGCTGGCCTGTTTTTCCAGCAGAATCGGGTTAGGTCGCTTGACGGTGCCAAGGAAGAGCGGGGTTCCGGAGACCTCGTCGCGGATCATGAAGAAAAACGGCCGGTTGATATTGCACTGCAGGAGTGAGCGGGTGATGGAGACACTGGTACCAGCAGCACCCTGAACACCCTCCTCCCTCAGCTCCAGCGTGGACTTGTGGTTGATGGAGGACACCATCAGCGGCTGGTCGGAAATCCGGCTCAGGTCAGGGTGGCTGAAGATGCTGCCGAGACCTGCCAAGAGCAGAGGGGACAGAGACTGAGAGCAGAGCCAAGCCCTAGATCCAGATCTAACAGGGAAGCCCACCCCCACGTGGCACCTCACCTTCACCTTCCCCTCACCCTCACCCCCACCCTCACCCTCACCCTCACCCCTACCCTCACCCCCACCCTCACCCCTACCCTCACCTTCACCCCTACCCTCACAACCCACAACCCTAACCCTCACCCTCACCCCCACCCTCACAACCCACAACCCTAACCCCCACCCTCACCCTCACCCTCACCCCTACCCTCACCCCCACCCTCACCCCTACCCTCACCCTCACCCCTACCCTCACAACCCACAACCCTAACCCTCACCCTCACCCCCACCCTCACAACCCACAACCCTAACCCTCACCCTCACCCCCACCCTCACAACCCACAACCCTAACACTCACCCTCACCCCTACCCTCACCCGCACCCTCACAACCCTCACCCTCACCCCCACCCTCACAACCCACAACCCTAACCCTCACCCTCACCCCCACCCTCACAACCCACCACCCTAACCCTCACCCTCACCCCCACCCTCACAACCCACAACCCACAACCCTAACACTCACCCTCACCCCCACCCTCACAACCCACAACCCTAACACTCACCCCCACCCCTACCCTCACCCGCACCCTCACAACCCACAACCCTAACCCTCACCCTCACCCTCACCCTCACAACCCACAACCCTAACCCTCACCCTCACCCCCACCCACACAACCCACCACCCTAACCCTCACCCCCACCCTCACAACCCACAACCCACAACCCTAACACTCACCCCCACCCCTACCCTCACCCGCACCCTCACCCCCACCCTCACAACCCACAACCCCAACCCCTAGATCCAGATCTAACAGGGAAGCCCACCCCCACGTGGCACCTCACCCTCACCCCCCTCACTCTCTCCACCACCCTCAACCTCACCCTCACCCCACCCTCACAACCCACAACCCACAACCCTAACCCTCACCCTCACCCCCACCCTCACAACCCACAACCCTAACCCTCACCCCCACCCTCACCCCCTCACCCCCACCCTCACAACCCACAACCCTAACCCTCACCCCCACCCTCACCCTCACCCCCCTCACCTTCACCCCCACCCTCACACCCACAACCCACAACCCTAACACTCACCCCCACCCTCACAACCCACAACCCCAACCCCTAGATCCAGATCTAACAGGGAAGCCCACCCCCATGTGGCACCTCACCCTCACCCCCTCACCCTCACAACCCACAACCCTAACCCTCACCCTCACCCCCACCCTCACAACCCACAACCCTAACCCTCACCCCCACCCTCACAACCCACAACCCACAACCCTAACACTCACCCCCACCCCTACCCTCACCTGCACCCTCACAACCCTCACCCTCACCCCCACCCTCACAACCCACAACCCTAACACTCACCCCCACCCCTACCCTCACCCGCACCCTCACAACCCTCACCCTCACCCTCACAACCCACAACCCTAACCCTCACCCTCACCCCCACCCTCACAACCCACCACCCTAACCCTCACCCCCACCCTCACAACCCACAACCCTAACACTCACCCCCACCCTTACCCTCAACCTCACAACCCTCACCTTCACCCCCACCCTCACAACCCACAACCCCAACCCCTAGATCCAGATCTAACAGGGAAGCCCACCCCCACGTGGCACCTCACCCTCACCCCCCCTCACTCTCACCCCCACCCTCAACCTCACCCTCACCCCTACCCTCACAACCCACAACCCACAACCCTAACCCTCACCCCTACCCTCACCCCCACCCTCACAACCCACAACCCTAACCCTCACCCCACCCTCACCCTCACCCCCCTCACCCTCACCCCCACCCTCACAACCCAAAACCCTAACCCTCACCCCCACCCTCACCCCCCTCACCCTCACCCCCACCCTCACAACCCACCACCCTAACCCTCACCCCCACCCTCACAACCCACAACCCTAACACTCACCCCCACCCCTACCCTCACCCGCACCCTCACAACCCTCACCCTCACCCTCACCCCCACCCTCACAACCCACAACCCCAACCCCTAGATCCAGATCTAACAGGGAAGCCCACCCCCACGTGGCACCTCACCCTCACCCCCCCTCACTCTCACCCCCACCCTCAACCTCACCCTCACCCCTACCCTCACAACCCACAACCCACAACCCTAACCCTCACCCCTACCCTCACCCCCACCCTCACAACCCACAACCCTAACCCTCACCCCACCCTCACCCTCACCCCCCTCACCCTCACCCCCACCCTCACAACCCAAAACCCTAACCCTCACCCCCACCCTCACCCCCCTCACCTTCACCCCCACCCTCACAACCCACAACCCACAACCCTAACACTCACCCCCACCCTCACAACCCACAACCCCAACCCCTAGATCCAGATCTAACAGGGAAGCCCACCCCCACGTGGCACCTCACCCTCACCCCCCCTCACTCTCACCCCCACCCTCACCCTCACCCCTACCCTCACCCCTACCCTCACAACCCACAACCCCAACCCTCACCCTCACCCCCACCCTCACAACCCACAACCCTAACACTCACCCCCACCCTCACCCTCAACCCCACCCTCACAACCCACAACCCTAACACTCACCCCCACCCTCAACCCCACAACCCACAACCCTAACCCTCACCCCCACTCTCTCCCTCAACCCCACCCTCACAACCCACAACCCTAACACTCACCCCCACCCTCAACCCCACCCTCACAACCCACAACCCTAACCCTCACCCCTACCCTCACCCTCACCCCCACCCTCACAACCCACAACCCTGACTGAGCTGCCCATGTTCAGACCCACCACCACTACCAACATGCCAGAAGCCAGCGGGCACATCTCCAGTAACACACCATAGGAACACTCAGCACACCCACACGACACAGAACCACACAGACTGACTCCAAACACACTCACACATTCACAGACGGTTCACTTTCTTCCACTCTCTCACACACCCTCACACACACACACACACACACACACACTCACACACCTTCACACACCCTCATACACACACATTCACAGTACACTTTCTTCCACTCTCTCTCCCACTCACACACACACCCTCACACATACTCACACACACACATTCACAGGACACTTTCTCTCTCTCTCACACACACACTCACACACACCCTCACACACACTCACTCACACATACACACACTGATACACACACTCACACACCTTCACACACACAGTACACTCTCTCTCACACACATTCACACATACACTCATACACACACTCACACAGCACACACCCTCACACACACACACACTCACACACACTCACACATACACACACACTCACACACACCTTCACACACCCTCACACACACACTCATACACACACTCACACAGCACACACCCTCACACACACACACAGCCAACCAACGGGGAGTGACACTGATGTCAGCGTCACACTGGGGACCAGGAGACAAATGGGTGCTGGGTTAACTCTGGGGCTGGGGTGACAGTGCGACTGGGGTCATGGGTAACATTGGGGCTGGGTGACAGTGCATCTGGGGTCATGGGTTAACCCTGGGGCTGGGGTGACAGTGCAACTGGGGTCATAGGTTAACTCTGGGATGGGGGTCATGGGTTAACTCTGGGTCAGGGGTTAACTCTGGGACTGGGATCATGGGTAACTCTGGGACTGCGGGTGACAGTGCGACTGGGGTCATGGGTAACTCTGGGACTGCGGGTGACAGTGCGACTGGGGTCATGGGTAACTCTGGGACGGGGCTGACAGTGCGACTGGGGTCATGGGTAACTCTGGGACGGGGGCTGACAGTGCAACTGGAGTCATGGGTAACTCTGGGGATTCTGTGACCCTGAGACCTACCGAGATGCTCCAGAATGTTCTTGAGCTCAGTGCTGAAGTCAATGTTGAGTCGGGGCACCCTGACCAGCATGGTCCGCAGCTTGTGAGGTGCCTTGATGTCAGAGAGGTTCAGGCTGTTGACAACATCGTTCAGCCTGCTGCTGTTTCGAGGCTTCACCACAATGAAGCTCATGTTGTGTCTGAATGGAATCCAGATAACCTGACAGAACAAGTCTAATTAGAGATGTACGGAACCCCCTGAATATTCCCAGTGCCCAGTCCCAGGACCACCCATTCCAGCTCTTCACCGTGACTCTCCAGCTGACAGGGAGTTCTCCCGAACACAGGACCTGGCAGGAAAGGGCGTGGGCTCCCTGAATTACACAGGTTCCAACACTGTCCTTCTACAACTCTGCTGTCCCGAAAGCACGGGCAGTCACTAATGTACTTAAGACCATAAGACATAGGAGCAGAAGTAGGCCATTCGACCCATCGAGTCTGCTCCGCCATTCAATCATGGGCTGATCCAATTCTTCCAGTCATCCCCACTCCCCTGCCTTCTCCTCATACCCTTTGATGCCCTGACTAATCAAGAACCTATCTATCTCTGCCTCAAATACACCCAATGACTTGGCCTCCACAGCCGCTCGTGGCAACAAATTCCACAGATTTACCACCCTCTGACTAAATTGATTTCTCTGCATCTCAGTTCTAAAAGGACGTCCTTGAATCCTGAAGTTGTGCCCTCTTGTCTGATACTCCCCTACCACGGGAAATAACTGCTATATCTAATCCGTTCTGGCCTTCTAACATTCGGAATGTTTCTATGAGATCCCCCCATTCTCCTGAACTCCAGGGAAAACAGCCTGAGAGCTGCCAGGCGTTCCTCATACGGTAACCCTCTCATTCCTGGAATCATTCTTTGAATACTTGCTACAGAACAAGGAATATAGAACGATACAGTACAGGCCTGCAGCCCACAATGTAATTCCGACCTTTTAACCTACTCTAGAATCAACCTCACCCTTCACTCCCACATAGCCTCTTTTCTATCACCCATGTGCCTATCTAGCGTCTCTTAAATGTCCCTAATGTATCTGCCTCTACCCCCACCCTGGCACTGTGTTCCACACACTCACCACTCTGTAAAAAAACCTACCTCTGACATTCCTCCCCCCAACGTACTTTCCTATCACCTTGAGGGCTCTGTCCAAACTTAGCCTTCATCCCATCACACCCACCATCTCCCTCGCTCCCTGCTTATCACCCCCTAACACCCTCTCCTACACCTGTCCCCTCGCCCCTCCACCCAGTCACCCTCACTCATCCAACGTGCCCAGTGAAGTGGTCACAATCTGGGCGAAGCTGGGCATTGGTACCTTCTGCCAACACAGAGGTGGGGGTGTAAGTGCTCTCTCCACTGGACACCCAAATTCATGGGATTCCGAATGCCACAACAGGTCCTGTGCCCCACAAACAGGGTCTGACACTCCCCGCAGACCGGGGGTTTGATGGGGGAGGGGGAATCACACAATCTGCTGAGGGGAATACACAGACAGGGGAAGTTTATTCAATACAGACGGGAGTGTTCACCTGATCTGTGGACTGAGGACCCACAATCCCAGTGAGGCCACACTCTGGGATTCGGTTCAGCAGTGTCCTTGTCTGGACACGTATGGCTGCGACTCCCCCAGGACCCTCACCTCGTTCTCCAGCTCCTTGTTGTATTGGATGCTGACGGGGTATTTCATGTGTTTCATCATCGGTACTTGCAGCACACTCCCATCCTCCAGGAAGAATGAGCCTTGGCCCGTGACTTGTGGATCGAACTGGACCTTCCACAGTCCTGTGTGTGGGGACAGAACAGTCACCCTCAATACTCCCCACCCGGCCACTGCACACCCAGCCGTGACCGCAGTGATGGCATTGGAACAGCCAGTCACGCCCAGGTAATTCAGACCCGTTCCCCAGTGACAGCCAGTGTGTGTGTGAGTTACAGGCCGACCCGTCTCCCAGTGACGGCCAGTGTGTGTGTGTGTGTGTGAGTCTGTGAGTGTGTGTGTGTGTGTGTGAGTGTGTGTCTGGGTTACAGGGTGACCCGTCTCCCAGTGAGGGTCAGTGTGTGTGTGAGTTACAGGCCGACCCGTTCCCCAGTGACGGCCAGTGTGTGTGTGAGTTACAGGCCGACCCGTCTCCCAGTGACGGCCAGTGTGTGTGTGTGAGAGACAGAGAGAGAGTGTGAGTGTGAGTGTGTGTGTAAGTGTGTCTGGGTTACAGGCCGACCCGTCTCCCAGTGAGGGTCAGTGTGTGTGTGTGTGTGAGAGAGAGAGAGAGTGTGTATGTGAGTGTGTGTGTAAGTGTGTCTGGGTTACAGGGTGACCCGTCTCCCAGTGAGGGTCAGTGTGTGTGTGAGTTACAGGCCGACCCGTCTCCCAGTGACGGCCAGTGTGTGTGTGGGTTACAGGCCGACCCGTCTCCCAGTGAGGGTCAGTGCGTGTGTGGGTTACAGGCCGACCCATTTCCCAGTGAGGGTCAGTGTATGTGTGTGTGAGTGTGTGTGTGTGTGTGTGAGTCTGTGAGTGTGTGTGTGTGTGTGAGAGTGTGTCTGGGTTACAGGGTGACCCGTCTCCCAGTGAGGGTCAGTGTGTGTGTGTGTGTGAGTTACAGGCCGACCCGTCTCCCAGTGAGGGTCAGTGTGTGTGTGTGTGTGAGTTACAGGCCGACCCGTCTCCCAGTGAGGGTCAGTGTGTGTGTGTGTGAGTTACAGGCCGACCCGTCTCCCAGTGAGGGTCAGTGTGTGTGTGTGTGTGTGAGAGAGAGGAGAGAGAGAGAGAGTGTGTATGTGAGTGTGTGTGTAAGTGTGTCTGGGTTACAGGGCGACAGTGGCCCTGCCTCCGGCACAGAGTCTGGCCCTGTAGCTCAGAAGGGTAGGGCAAGGAAGAGGAGGGCAGTTGTGATAGGGGACTCGATAGTAAGGGGGTCAGATAGGCGATTCTGTGGACGCAGTCCAGAGACTCGGATGGTAGTTTGCCTCCCTGGTGCCAGGGTCCGGGATATTTCTGATCGTGTCCAAGATATCCTGAAGTGGGAGGGTGAAGAGCCAGAGGTCCTGGTACATATAGGTACCAATGACATAGGTAGGAAAAGGGATGAGGTCCTGAAAGAAGAATATAGGGAGCTAGGAAGGGAGTTGAGAAAAAGGACCGCAAAGGTAGTAATCTCGGGATTACTGCCTGTGCCACGCGACAGTGAGAGTAGGAATGCGATGAGGTGGAGGATAAATGCGTGGCTGAGGGATTGGAGCAGGGGGCAGGGATTCAAGTTTTTGGATCATTGGGACCTCTTTTGGCGCAGGTGTGACCTGTACAAAAAGGACGGGTTACACTTAAATCCTCGGGGGACCAATATCCTGGCAGGGAGATTAGCGGGGGCTACTGAGGTGACTTTAAACTAGAATGGTTGGGGGGTGGGAATCAAATTAAAGCGGCTAGGTGTGAGGAGGTTAGTTCACAACAGAGGGATGGGAACCAGTGCAGAGAGACAGAGGGGTGTAAAGTGAGCGTAGAAGCAAAAAGTACAAAGGGGAAAAGTAAAAGTGGCAGGCCGACAAATCCAGGGCAAGCATTAAAAAGGGCTAAGAGAGTTGTAAAAGAGTGCCTGAAGGCTTTATGTGTCAATGCAAGGAGCATTCGTAATAAGGTGGATGAATTGAAAGTGCAGATTGTTATTAATGATTATGATATAGTTGGGATCACAGAGACATGGCTCCAGGGTGACCAGGGATGGGAGCTCAACGTTCAGGGATATTCAATATTCAGGAGGGATAGACACGAAGGAAGGGGAGGTGGGGTGGCGTTGCTGGTTAAAAAAGAGATTAACGCAATAGAAAGGAAGGACATAAGCCGGGAAGATGTGGAATCGATATGGGTAGAGCTGCGTAACACTAAGGGGCAGAAGACGCTGGTGGGAGTTGTGTACAGGCCACCTAACAGTAGTAGTGAGGTCGGAGATGGTATTAAACAGGAAATTAGAAATGTGTGCAATAAAGGAACAGCAGTTATAATGGGTGACTTCAATCTACATGTAGACTGGGTGAACCAAATTGGTAAAGGTGCTGAGGAAGAGGATTTCTTGGAATGTATGCGGGATGGTTTTTTGAACCAACATGTCGAGGAACCGACTAGAGAGCAGGCTATTCTGGACTGGGTTTTGAGCAATGAGGAAGGGTTAATTAGCGATCTTGTCGTGAGAGGCCCCTTGGGTAAGAGTGACCATAATATGGTGGAATTCTTCATTAACATGGAGAGTGACGTAGTTAATTCAGAAACAAAGGTTCTGAACTTAAAGAGGGGTAACTTTGAAGGTATGAGACATGAATTAGCTAAGATAGACTGGCAAATGACACTTCAAGGATTGACGGTGGATATGCAATGGCAGGCATTTAAAGGTTGCATGGATGAACTACAACAATTGTTCATCCCAGTTTGGCAAAAGAATAAATCAAGGAAGGTAGTGCACCCGTGGCTGACAAGAGAAATTAGGGATAGTATCAATTCCAAAGAAGTAGCATACAAATTAGCCAGAGAAAGTGGCTCACCTGAGGACTGGGAGAAATTCAGAGTTCAGCAGAGGAGGACAAAGGGCTTAATTAGGAAGGGGAAAAAAGATTATGAGAGAAAACTGGCAGAGAACATAAAAACGGACTGTAAAAGCTTTTATAGATATGTAAAAAGGAAAAGACTGATAAAGACAAATGTAGGTCCCCTGCAAACAGAAACAGGTGAATTGATTATGGGGAGCAAGGACATGGCAGACCAATTGAATAATTACTTTGGTTCTGTCTTCACTAAGGAGGACATAAATAATCTTCCAGAAATAGTAAGGGACAGAGGGTCCAGTGAGATGGAGGAACTGAGTGAAATACATGTTAGTAGGGAAGTGGTGTTAGGTAAATTGAAGGGATTGAAGGCAGATAAATCCCCAGGGCCAGATGGTCTGCATCCTAGAGTGCTTAAGGAAGTGGCCCAAGAAATAGTGGATGCATTAGTGATAATTTTTCAAAACTCGTTAGATTCTGGACTAGTTCCTGAGGATTGGAGGGTGGCTAATGTAACCCCACTTTTTAAAAAAGGAGGGAGAGAGAAACCGGGGAATTATAGGCCGGTTAGCCTAACGTCGGTGGTGGGGAAACTGCTGGAGTCAGTTATCAAGGATGTGATAACAGCACATTTGGAAAGCGGTGAAATGATCGGACAAAGTCAGCATGGATTTGTGAAAGGAAAATCATGTCTGACGAATCTCATAGAATTTTTTGAGGATGTAACTAGTAGAGTGGATAGGGGAGAACCAGTGGATGTGGTATATTTGGATTTTCAAAAGGCTTTTGACAAGGTCCCACATAGGAGATTAGTGTGCAAACTTAAAGCACACGGTATTGGGGGTAAGGTATTGGTGTGGGTGGAGAATTGGTTAGCAGACAGGAAGCAAAGAGTGGGAATAAACGGGACCTTTTCAGAATGGCAGGCGGTGACTAGTGGGGTACCGCAAGGCTCAGTGCTGGGACCCCAGTTGTTTACAATATATATTAATGACTTGGATGAGGGAATTAAATGCAGCATCTCCAAGTTTGCGGATGACACGAAGCTGGGTGGCAGTGTTAGCAGTGAGGAGGATGCTAAGAGGATGCAGGGTGACTTGGATAGGTTGGGTGAGTGGGCAAACTCATGGCAGATGCAATTTAATGTGGATAAATGTGAAGTTATCCACTTTGGTGGCAAAAATAGGAAAACAGATTATTATCTGAATGGTGGCCGATTAGGAAAAGGGGAGGTGCAACGAGACCTGGGTGTCATTATACACCAGTCATTGAAAGTGGGCATGCAGGTACAGCAGGCGGTGAAAAAGGCGAACGGTATGCTGGCATTTATAGCGAGAGGATTCGAGTACAGGAGCAGGGAGGTACTACTGCAGTTGTACAAGGCCTTGGTGAGACCACACCTGGAGTATTGTGTGCAGTTTTGGTCCCCTAATCTGAGGAAAGACATCTTTGCCATAGAGGGAGTACAAAGAAGGTTCACCAGATTGATTCCTGGGATGGCAGGTCTTTCATATGAAGAAAGACTGGATGAACTGGGCTTGTACTCGTTGGAATTTAGAAGATTGAGGGGGGATCTGATTGAAACGTATAAGATCCTAAAGGGATTGGACAGGCTAGATGCAGGAAGATTGTTCCCGATGTTGGGGAGGTCTAGAACGAGGGGTCACAGTTTGAGGATAGAGGGGAAGCCTTTTAGGACCGAGGTTAGGAAAAACTTCTTCACACAGAGAGTGGTGAATCTGTGGAATTCTCTGCCACAGCAAACTGTTGAGGCCAGTTCATTAGCTATGTTTAAAAGGAAGTTAGATATGGCCCTTGTGGCTACAGGGGTCAGGGGGTATGGAGGGAAGGCTGGGTTCTGAGTTGGATGATCAGCCATGATCATAATAAATGGCGGTGCAGGCTCGAAGGGCCGAATGGCCTACTCCTGCACCTATTTTCTATGTTTCTATGTTTCTATGACCCGTCTCCCAGTGAGGGTCAGTGTGTGTGTGAGTTACAGGCCGACCCGTCTCCCAGTGAGGGTCAGTGTGTGTGTGGGTTACAGGCCGACCCATTTCCCAGTGAGGGTCAGTGTATGTGTGTGTGTGTGTGTGTGAGTCTGTGAGTGTGTGTGTGTGTGTGTGAGAGTGTGTCTGGGTTACAGGGTGACCCGTCTCCCAGTGAGGGTCAGTGTGTGTGTGTGTGAGTTACAGGCCGACCCGTCTCCCAGTGAGGGTCAGTGTGTGTGTGTGTGTGAGTTACAGGCCGACCCGTCTCCCAGTGAGGGTCAGTGTGTGTGTGTGTGTGAGTTACAGGCCGACCCGTCTCCCAGTGAGGGTCAGTGTGTGTGTGTGTGAGTTACAGGCCGACCCGTCTCCCAGTGAGGGTCAGTGTGTGTGTGTGTGTGAGTTACAGGCCGACCCGTCTCCCAGTGAGGGTCAGTGTGTGTGTGAGTTACAGGCCGACCCGTCTCCCAGTGAGGGTCAGTGTGTGTGTGTGTGAGTTACAGGCCAACCCGTCTCCCAGTGAGGGTCAGTGTGTGTGTGTGTGAGTTACAGGCCGACCCGTCTCCCAGTGAGGGTGAGTGTGTGTGTGAGTTACAGGCCGACCCGTCTCCCAGTGAGGGTCAGTGTGTGTGTGAGTTACAGGCCGACCCGTCTCACAGTGAGGGTCAGTGTGTGTGTGAGTTACAGGCCGACCCGTCTCCCAGTGAGGGTCAGTGTGTGTGTGTGTGAGTTACAGGCCGACCTGTCTCCCAGTGAGGGTCAGTGTGTGTGTGAGTTACAGGCTGACCCGTCTCCCAGTGAGGGTCAGTGTGTGTGTGAGTTACAGGCCGACCCGTCTCCCAGTGAGGGTCAGTGTGTGTGTGAGTTACAGGCCGACCCGTCTCCCAGTGAGGGTCAGTGTGTGTGTGAGTTACAGGCCGACCCGTCTCCCAGTGAGGGTCAGTGTGTGTGTGTGTGAGTTACAGGCCGACCTGTCTCCCAGTGAGGGTCAGTGTGTGTGTGAGTTACAGGCTGACCCGTCTCCCAGTGAGGGTCAGTGTGTGTGTGAGTTACAGGCCGACCCGTCTCCCAGTGAGGGTCAGTGTGTGTGTGAGTTACAGGCCGACCCGTCTCCCAGTGAGGGTCAGTGTGTGTGTGAGTTACAGGGTGACCCATTTCCCAGTGAGGGTCAGTGTGTGTGTGAGTTACAGGCCGACCCGTTCCCAATGAGGGTCAGTGTGTGTGTGAGTTACAGGCCAACCTGTTCCCTCTCACCATACTGCAGCCTGGGGGCAGTGCAGCTCCTCAGATGTTTATTGGTGAATCACTGGGTCACTCTGCCGCCTGAACGGGGGGACGGAAGAATCTAGTCTGGTGTAGAAGTAGTGCTTACCTTTAAAGTTTATGGCGTTTATCAAGATCAGATCAGCATTTACAGGAACGGCATTCAGAAAGTTTTTGATTTTGCCGCTGGTCATCTGCTCCACCCAACGGTTGATGGTTTTGGTGTCCTCGGAGGGGTGTCCACTCAGCAACTGTGGCTTGGACCTGTAAAACCTCTCCAAACCCATCAAAAAGCCTGGCTTCACACGTAACGCTGCAGAGACCAATAGCTGGCATCAGAGGTGAAACTGGCATGACACACACCACGCATTGCCAACATCTGTCTTGGCACCTCACACACCGGGCATTGCCAACATCTGTCTTGGCACCTCACACACCGGGCATTGCCAACATCTGTCTTGGCACCTCACACACCGGGCATTGCCAACATCTGTCTGGGCACCTCACACACCGGGCATTGCCAACATCTGTCTTGGCACCTCACACACCGGGCATTGCCAACATCTGTCTGGGCACCTCACACACCAAGCATTGCCAACATCTGTCTGGGCATCTCACACACCGGGCATTACCAATTTCTGTCTTGGCACCTCACACACCACGCATTACCAATTTCTGTCTTGGCACCTCACACACCACGCATTACCAATTTCTGTCTGGGCACCTCACACACCAGGCATTGCCAACATCTGTCTGGGCACCTCACACACCGGGCATTGCCAACATCTGTCTGGGCACCTCACACACCGGGCATTGCCAACATCTGTCTGGGCATCTCACACACCGGGCATTGCCAACATCTGTCTGGGCACCTCACACACCAGGCATTATCAACATCTGTCTCAGTATCTTGTACTGGCAACAACACATCTGACCATCACACATATCTGGGCATCACACACAATTGACATGGACACCCATATGGGCTGACACGATGACACATACCTGGGCATTACCAAGACATCTGGCAAACAAACATCTACTCTCTGGGGTGTATGAACACATATTTGAGCAATAGCCATTCAACTGAGGCACCCATTTTAAACCCTCTCCCCTCCCTCCCCATTCTCCACCCCCTCCTGTTCTCTTCCCTCTCCCACCTCCATTCTCCTGCCCATCTCCCCCACACCCCCCTCCCCTAGATTGAACCACCCATTTCCACTCTCTATCCAATTCCCCACCCACCCCCATCCCAACTGCCCCACCATTTAACCCTTCCCCAGTACTAACACGACACTCCCCTCCTAATGTGTTAATATTCCTTCCCAGCCCCATCATCAATGGCCTGTTACACCCTCCCCATTCCCGTTGCTCCCCCTGCCATGGGGGAGGGGCCGTTATACACCTCACCCTTCCGTAGATAGATGGTGGAGGCAATGCTGCCAGCTTGCTGGTTGAAGGCGGTGACGGCCGTGTGGAGGGTGTGGTGTGAACAGCTGGGGGAGGCCAAGTGCAGGCTGTTCACCAGATCTCTCTCTGTCTTGTTCGCAGAACCTAGGGCACAGAGTGGGGGTACACAGTCTCAGATGGTGCGCTCTCCTCCCACTATCCCCTCTCCCTCCACATGCCAAGGAAGGCCATTCTTCCCACTGAATCATACTGTCCCACCTCACCAACGTGCCCCGTGACATCATTCTATAGATGCCCAATATCATGCATCAGTGTTTGGTGTGGAAACTGCACTGTGGCAGACTGGAAGACTGTACAGTGGGCAGTCAAGACTACCCAACACATCACTGGCACCAGTCTACCCCCGTCATGGCGATATATACAGTACAGTTGACGTTTTGAGCTGAAACCCTTTGGCAGGACTACAGGACCCTTCCAAGGGTCTCATCCTGAAATGTCGACCGTATTTTTTTCCGTAGATGCTGCCTGGCCAGCTGGGTTCCTCCAGTATTTTGTGTGTGTGTTGCTCGGATTTCCAGCATCTGCAGGTTTTCTCTTGTTTCTTACACCTTACATCCTACAGCCCTTACACCTGTTCTGGTGTCTCAGGAGAAGGGGTAAACTGTCAGACGACTGCCCACTGCCAGCTCTACTGCCAACCCCTCTTGAGTTGCCCCATGTACCCTCCCTCCTTCCGTCACTCAATTTCATCCCTATCCCACCCCCCAGTGACAAACCCCTCCCACCGGCCAGCGATACACCATCTCCCTCACCTCCCTGTCCCTGCCAGGCTCCGAGGCTCTCCTGAATTTATCCTCTCCCACCCCTCACTGGCAGTTTGCCTTGGGGGTTGTTCTGTTTGGCAGTTCCTACACTGTTTTCCAAATTGCTACGATGGTTAAGAAGTCAAATGGTGTGTTCTCCTTTAGTAATCGGGGACTGAGATCAAGAGCCACATGGTAATATTGCATCTCTGTAAAACTTCAGTTAAACCACACTTGGAATAATGTGTTTCAGAAGGCCTCTGACAAGGTGCCACACATGAGGCTGCTTACCAACTTAAGAGTCCATGGTATTACAGGAAAGTTACTGGCATGGTTAGAGCACTGGCTGATTGGTAGGAGGCAGCGAGTGGGAATAAAAGGATCCTTTTCTGGTTGACTGCCAGTGACGAGTGGTGTTTCACAGGGGGTCGGTGTTGGGACCACTTCTTTTTATGCTGTATATCAATGATTTAGATGATGGAATAGATGGCTTTGTTGCCAAGTTTGCAGATGATACGAAGATTGGTGGAGGGGCAGGTAGTATTGAGGAAACAGGTAGACTGCAGAGAGACTTAAATGGATTAGGAGAATGGACAAGAAAGTGGCAAATGAAATACAATGTTGGAAAATTCATGGTCATGCACTTTGGTAGTAGAAATAAATGTGCGGACTATTTTCTAAACGGGCAGAAAATCCAACAATCTGAGATGCAAAGGGACTTGGGAGTCCTTGTGCAGAACACCCGGAAGGTTAATTTGCAGGTTGAGTCAGTGGTGAGGAAGGCAAATGCAATGTTAGCATTCATTTCAAGAGGTCTAGAACACAAGAAGGATGTGATGCTGAGGCTTTATAAGGCACTGGTGAGGCCTCACCTTGAGTATTGTGAACAGTTTTGGGCCCCTCTTCTTCGAAAAGATGTGCTGGCATTGGAGAGGGTCCACAGGAGGTTCACAAGGATGATTCCAGGAATGAAAGGGTTATCATACGAGGAACATTTGATGGCTCTGGGTCTGTACTCGCTGGAATTCAGAAGGTTGAGGGGGGATCTCATTGAAACCTTTCAAATGTTGAAAGGCCTAGACAGAGTAGATGTGGAAAGGATGTTTCCCCATGGTGGGAGAGTCTAGGACAAGAGGGCACAGCCTCAGGATAGAGGGGCGCCCTTTCAAAACAGAGTTGCTGAGAAACTTCTTTAGCCAAGGGGTGGTGAATTTGTGGAATTTGTTGTCACATGCAGCTGTGGAGGCCAGGTTGTTGGGTGTATTTAAGGCAGAGATTGACAGGTTCTTGACTGGACTTGGCATCAAAGGTTATGGGGAGAAGGCCGGGAGCTGGGGTTGAGGAGGAGATAAAAAAAAAGGATCAGCCATGATTGAATGGTGGAGCAGACTCTATGGGCTGGATGGCCTAATTCTGCTCCTGTGTCTCACGGTCTTGTGGTCGTCTCATTATAGGAAGGATGTGGAAGCTTTAGAGAAGGTGCTGATGAGATTGACCAGGATGCTGCCTGGATTAAAGAACATGTTTTATGAGGATAGATTGAGTGAGCTAGGGATTTTCTCTCTGGAGTGAAGGAGGATGAGAGGTGACTTGATAGAGGTGTGCAAGATGATGACGCACAGATTGAGTGGACAGTCAGAGACTTTTCCCCAGGATGGAAATGATTAATATGATGGGGCATAATTTTAAGGTGTTTGGAGGGAAGTATACGGTGGGTTTTTTTACACATAGACTGTGAGGCGTGTGCATGGGAGATCATGCCGGGGCAGTAGTAGATTAGGGACATTTAAGAGACTCCAAGAGAGGCACGTGGATGAAATGGAGAGCTCCGTGGGAGGGAAAGGTTGGCACAACATCCCGGGCTGAAGGGCCTGTAGTGTGTTGTGTTCTCTGAGGCGGGACTCGAACCCCTGTCTCAGGACCAACGGGACAGGCCTCTGGATGTGGGTCTAGTGACAGAACCACTGCCTACACAGGAAGACAGAGGACACAGCCAAGGGCAGGACAGTAGGAACACTTCTGTTACCCAGGGTCAGCTGAGCAAGCGCTAGCATGATGCTCAGAGGCGAGATGATCACATTCGGCTTCTTGGTCTCCGTCAGAATTTTCTGGAACATTGTAATGCCAAAGTCACTGACTGCCTTTCCCAGGACCTGCATCGTCTCTGGAGATGTGGCCCCTGCACATTTTCCCTGCAGTTGCTCCTCGCCCTCACTCTGAGGGTCTGGCTCCACATCCACCTCTGACAACGTCTCTCTGGTCGCTGACGGGTGGACATCCGGATGTTGTGTGACGGTCGGGTCAGTGGCTGGCCCCTGGACCTGCAGGCTGTGAGTTGGGATTTCGACAGGGTAGGAAGCTGAGACCTCTCTGGGTTCAGACGCCAATGTTGTACTCTCACCCTGTGGAAGGTAGAGACACATCCATTCAGAAGATCTAGAATTGTGCAAAGGGGTGAGATAACAAACAGGAAACAATACGGAGACGAGTGGAGTCCCGTTTCCAGCCGGAAGGCAGGGAGGGTACTCCAACCTGTATCTCCCACCCACCAGCCCTGTTCCCTGTTCTCATTCTGGAGCCTACACCCCATCATATGACTGTAGACACCTGCACAACAGGAGGGTCAGCGTGTGCTGCCAGAGTTACAGTCAGCATTTCTCTGTACTGCCCCCTACCCCCAATTGCCACTGACCAGTTCTGGATACAGCATTCTCTCACTCAGCCTTCTCACTGACCGGTGCCCGGGCACGGTGACCTTCTCACTGTCTGGTGCCCGGGCACGTTGACCTTCTCGGTGACCAGTGCCCGGGCACAGTGACATTCTCACTAATGGGTGGCCGGGCACGGTGACCTTCTCAACAACCGGTGCCCGGGCACAGTGACATTCTCACTGACCAGTGCCCGGGCACGGTGACATTCTCACTAATGGGTGGCCGGGCACGGTGACCTTCTCACCAACCGGTGCCCGGGCACAGTGACATTCTCACTGACCGGTGCCCGGGCACGGTGACCTTCTCACTGTCTGGTGCCCGGGCACGGTGACCTTCTCGGTGACCAGTGCCCGGGCACAGTGACATTCTCACTGACGGGTGGCCGGGCACGGTGACTTTCTCACTGACCAGTGCCTGGGCACGGTGACCTTCTCACCAACCGGTGCCCGGGCACAGTGACATTCTCACTGACCAGTGCCCGGGCACGGTGACCTTCTTACTGACTGGTGCTCATGCACAGTTACCTTGTCACAGACCAGGGCCTGGGCATGGTGACCTTCTCACTGTCCGGTGACCCTTTCACCCAGAGTGAGTGGGGAGTGGGGAGTGGGGTGGGGGTGCAGGGCTGAGGTTTAGTGGGGTCAGTTTTCGGCCCGTCATTCAGAGGGTCCCTGGTGCTTGTCTGCATTATGTTCCCGACACTGGGTTCTGTGACCAGTGAAGGGGCTATTCGCGAAGGTGGGGGCCACATCCAGAGCCAGATCCCTGGGAAATCTGTCCCCCTTCCCCAGAGAGGAAACTATGTCACCTCTCCAGCCCAAGGAGGTGGGACTAACAGCAGGTGAATCTGGGGTCAGCGGACCTGGACTGAGGGGAGGAGGAAGGGGGTGTGTTGTGAGGTGGAGTGAATGCTAGGAGGAAGAGGGGAGGTGCAGGAAGGCAGAGGGAGGGAGGGAGGGAGGAGAGTATGACGGATAGTGAGGGAGGGGGGAGAGTGAGAGAGGAGGGTGTGGAAGGAGATGGGGAGAGGGAGAGGGAGGGAGGGAAGGAGGGTGGGAAAGGGGGATAAAGGGAGGGAGGGAGAGGAGGATGAAGGGAGGGATGGGGAGAGAGAGGAGGGGGTGCATTGAAGGGAGGGAGCAAGGGAGATAAAGGGAGGGAGGAAGTGAAGTAGTGAGGGGAAGGATGGAGGGAGGGAGGAAGGGAGAGCAGGATGGACATGGGGAGAGAGACAGAGGGGTGCAGTGAGGGGAGGGAGCGAGGGGGATGAAGGGGGGTAGAAGTGAAGGGGTGTGGGGAGGGAAGGCGGGAAAAGGGATAAAGGGACGTAAGGAGAGGGGGATGAAGGGAGGAAGTGAAGTAGTGAGGGAGGGAAGGGAGTGAGGGGGATGAAGTGAAGGTAGGAGTGAAGGGGTATGGGGAGGGAGGAGAGAGATCGCTGGGATCCGGAGGGGGTATGGAGAGGGGGTGCAGGCAGGAAAATCTGACGGTTTACATCAGCGGTGAACGTCAGGTTGAAAAGACACAGGAGGGCAGCGACCACACTCCGAGCCTTCATGCTGCCGGCAGTTAGATTTCTGCAAAACAAAACCATTGTCAGAGTTCAGACACGGGGCGGCAGTTCAGCTACAGGAAGCACCCCCCCCCCCGCTCCCTCTCCCCTCTCCTCCATCCATTCCCCTTCCCTCTCCCTCCCGCCCTCCCCGCACCCCGTCTTCCTTTCTCTCTCCCTCCCTCCTTCCTGTGCCCCTCTACCCCTGGCTCCTTCCCCGGCAGCTTGGCGGACCCTCCCCTCCCCTCACACTCTGTCTGTCCTGCACCCAGCCAGTGCCTGGAGCCAATGGGACACAGATAAGGACACGGGTCCCCTGCGCCTCATCATCAACGCTGTGGGCTCCTGCTGTGTAGCAATGACCTGTGGCCATCAGCGGGGGTGGCGACCTGTGGCACTGCACACCTGTCACGTAGGGAGGTAACGGGGGAGCTCACCGGGGGGCTTTAAGGACAGAGGAAAGAGAGAGAGAGGGGACTGAAGAGGGAATGTGTCTGCAGGGGTCAGGATAAAGATAAAGATGTGTTTTATTTGTTACACGTACATCGAAATAAGTTGTTCGTGTCAACAACCAACACAGTCCGAGGATGCACTGGGGGCAGCCCGCAAGCGTCTCCGTGCTTCTGGCACAAACGTAGCAAACCCACAACACACTGACCATCACCCGCACATCTATGGAATGTGGGAGGAAACCGGAGCACCCGGAGGAAACCCAGTCGGTCAGTGGGAGAACGTGCAAACTCCCCGCAGACAGTGATGGGAACCGAGCCCCGCCGCAGGCACTGTAAGATGTTACTAACAGCTGCGTCATGTGGAATGAAAGGAGCCGAGATGGGAGATGTGGTTCCGATGGGGCTTTGGAGCCGGAGCAGGGTTCTCCGAGGGACTTGGGCTGGGCGGTGCTGGACAGGGGAGCAGGCGGGGTCAGCTGGGTCCTGAGCAGAGGGGCTCAGGTGTGTCCGGGGTGATTTGTGCTGCAGCAACTCAGCAGGTCAAGCTGCATCTGAGGAGGGAAGTGGGTATTTGACAAGAGGGATAGTACTGAGGGAGGCTTTCCTCACCCTTGAAATTAACTCGAATATTCACACAGTGGCCACTGTATCACATATCTTCTATACCTAATAAAGTGGCCACTGAGTGTATGTTTGTTATCTTCTGCTGCTGTAGCCCGTCCACTTCAAGGTTCAATGTGTTGTGCATTCAGAGATGCTCTTCTGCACATCACTGTTGTAACGTGAGGTTATTTGAGTCACTGTCACCTTGCTGTCAGCTTGAACCAGTCTGGCCTTTCACCTCTGACCCCTCTCATTAACAAGGTGTTTCTGCCCACAGAACTGCCGCTCACTGGATGTATTTTTTGTTTTTTGTTTTTCACAGCATTCTCTGTAAACTCTTAGAGACTGCTGTGCATGAAATCCCAGGAGATCATCAGTTTCTGAGATACTCAAACCACCCTGTCTGGCACCAACAATTATTCCATGATCAAAGTCATTTGGATCACATTTCTTCCTCAGTCTGATGTTTGGGCTGAAGAACAGCTGAACCTCTTGGCCATATCTGCATGCCTTTAATGCATGGAATTCCTGTCACATGACTGGCTGATTAGATATTTGCATCTGCATGCAGGTGTACAGGGGTTCCTAATAAACTGGCCACAGAGTGTACTTTCATTGAACACCTTGAAAAATCTCTTTGAAAGTTTTACACTGTTCCACAACTGTCTTACCATATAGCCTGTGTTCCCAGACTACACTAACCAGTTCCTCCCTCATCCCATTATAGTCTCTTTTGTTTTGGCAAAATACAATGGATTTACATGAAACTATTGCACTCTCCATTTGTATGAGAAATTCAACCATACTCTCATCTTGCTTTCCAAGAGGATCCCTAACTGCACAACTGTTAATTTTACCTGTCTCATTGCACAGGACCAGACCTGAGATAACATATTCCCCAGTAGGTTCAGTAAAATGCTGTTCAAGGAGGCCATTGCGGATACATTCCATGAAGTCTTCCTCAAGCCATGCTTCGCCCAACTGGTTTCACCCCGTGATAACTCCCGTTCCACTTGAACATGCATCGGGTATTTCTTGTTTTATAACCCACAGCACTGTAAGGCCATCACTGGGTGGCCTATAGACATCACCCACCCATGAGTCTTCCCCCCTTCAGTCACCAGTGAATTCCCTCTTCACCCACCAGTGAATTCCCCCCTTCAGTCACCAGTGAATTCCCCCACTTCAGTCACCAGTGAGTTTCCCCTTCACCCACCAGTGAATTTTTCCCTTCACCCACCTGTGAGTTTTCCCCTTCACCTACCAGTGTGTGTGTATGTGTCTGTGATGTGCGTGGTGTCTGTGTGTGGTGTGTGTGTGTGTGGGGGGGGTGTACGCATGGTGTGTGTCTGGGTGTCAGTGTGTGTGTGTGTGTGTGTGTGTGTGTGGGCGTGTGGTGTGTGGGTGTCTGTGTGTCTGTATGTGTGTGTGTTTGTGTCATCTGTGTGTGTGTTGTGTGTGTATGTATGGTGTGTGAGTGTCTGGGTGTGTGTATGTGTGTGTGTGGGTGTGTGAGTGTGTGGTGTGTGTGTGTCTGTATGTGTGTGTGTTTGTGTCATCTGTGTGTGTGTTGTGTGTGTATGTATGGTGTGTGAGTGTCTGGGGGTGTGTGTGTGTGTGTGTGTGTGTGTGTGTGTGTGTATGTCAAGTCAAGTCAAGTCAAGTCAAGTCGCTTTTATTGTCATTTCAACCATAACTGCGGGTACAGTACACAGTAAAAACAAAGCAACATTCCTCCAGGACCATGGTGCTACATGAAACAACACAAAACTACACTAGACTTCAGGCCTACAGGGGACTACATAAAGTGCACAAAACAGTGCAAGACAGTACAATAAATAAACAAGACAATAGGCACAGTAAAGGACAAATTACAATATAATAATAAATGATGTAAATGTAAACAATGTTTTAGCAGGAATTGAGAAAGAAATGAGCAAAAATTGCAAAGGGAGCAGAGTGGTGTTCAGTTGTGTGTGTGTAGGTTGGTGTCAGTCCAGGCTCTGGGTATTGAGGAGTCTGATGGCTTGGGGGAAGAAACTGTTACATAGTCTGGTCGTGAGAGCCCGAATACTTTGGTGCCTTTTGCCAGATGGCAGGAGGGAGAAGAGTTTGTATGAGGGGTGCGTGGGGCCCTTCGTAATGCTGTTTGCTTTGCGAATGCAGCATGTGGTGTAAATGTCTGTAATGGCGGGAAGAGAGACCCCGATGATCTCAGCTGACCTCACTATCCGCTGCAGGCTCTTGCGATCCAAGATGGTGCAATTTCCGAACCAGGCAGTGATGCAGCTGCTCAGGATGCTCTCAATACAACCTCTGTAGAATGTGGTGAGGATGGGAGGTGGGAGATGGACTTTTCTCAGCCTTCGCAGAAAGTAGAGACGCTGCTGTGCTTTCTTTGCTATGGAGCTGGTGTTGAGGGGCCAGGTGAGATTCTCTGCCAGGTGAACACCAAGAAATTTGGTGCTCTTAACGATCTCTATGGAGGAGTCGTCGATGTTCAGCCGAGAGTGGTCGCTCCGTGTCCTCCTGAAATCAACAACCATCTCTTTTGTTTTGTTCACATTCAGAGACAGGTTGTTGGCTCGGCACCAGTCTGTTAGCCGCTGCACCTCCTCTCTGTATGCTGACTTATCGTTCTTGCTGATGAGACCCACCACGGTCGTGTCATCGGTGAACTTGATGACGTGGTTCGAGCTGTGTGTTGCAGCATAGTCATGGGTCAGCAGAGTGAACAGCAGTGGACTGAGCACACAGCTCTGGGGGGCCCCGTGCTCAGTGTGATGGTGTTGGAGATGCTGCTCCCGATCCGGACTGACTGAGGTCTCCCAGTCAGGAAGTCTAGGATCCAGTTGCAGAGGGAGGTGTTCAGGCCCAGTAGGCTCAGCTTTCCAATCAGTTTCTGAGGAATGATTGTGTTGAATGCTGAACTGAAGTCTATGAAGTGTCTTTTTTGTTCAGGATGATGGATGTGAGTGCGACGGGACGGTAGTCGTTGATGCAGGACACTGAAGATTTCTTCAGCACGGGGACAATGGTGGCGGCCTTGAAGCACGTAGGAACGACAACGCTGCTCAGGGAGATGTTGAAGATGTCAGTGGGAACCTCTGCTAGCTGGTCTGCACATCCTCTAAGCACACTGCCAGGAATATTGTCTGGTCCAGCAGCCTTCCGTGGGTTGACCCTGCACAGGGTTCTCCTCACATTGGCCACGGTAAGACACAGCACCTGGTCGTTTGGAGGAGGAGTTGTCTTCCTCACACCTGGGAGGGAGGCATCACCAGCACAGGCAGGTGGTGTTACCTTGTAGTTGGTGATGTCCTGAATGCCCTTCCACATGTGCCGCTGTCCTGGAAGTGGCTGTGGATTCACTGGGTGTGTGCACACTTTGCCTCTCTGATGGCCCGGGACAGTTTGGCCCTCGCTGTTGTTAGGGCTGCCTTGTCACCTGCTCTGAAGGCGGAGTCACGGGTCCTCAGCAGCGCACAAACCTCCACGGTCATCCATGTCGGGTGTGTGTCTCTATGTGTGTGTGAGTGTCTATGTGTGTGTGTGTGTTTGAGTATGTGGTGTGTGTGTGTGTGTGTGTGTGTGTGTTTGTGTTACTCTGCATTTCCAGCATCTGTAGAGTCTGCTGTGTTTCGGATCATCACCCTGCAACCGGATTTCTTTATTGGTCATTAAATCATATTCCTTTGTACTGATTCATGCCACAGGTTCACTCGCTGACCTTGTTTCGTATAGTCCGGGCATTCAGATAAAGTGCCTTACACACACTGTCCTTTTGGAACCTGGCAATCTTTGTGTACTTTGCGTTTGATTTTTCTGTACTGGACTCGGGACTTCTCCCTTTCCCTTTGGTCTCTGCCCTGCTTCCCTCTCAATCTGCCTGGACCCCCCACCCCCCGCCACATATTAGTTTAAACCCTCCCCAACAGCACTGGCTAACTATCCCCCAAAGAACATTGACCCCATAGCCTGTTCCAATGGCCCAGGAATCTGTACTCCCTCCTCCTGCACCCACATTTTCCTCTTCCAAACGAGCACACGCACAGGTGCACACGCGAGATTCTGCAGATGCTGGAAATCCAGAGCAACACACACACAGACTGCTGGAAGAACTCAGCAGGTCGGGCAGCGTCTACGGAGAGGAAGAAACAGTCGACATTTCATCAGGACTGAACAGGAAGGAGGCAGAAGCCCGATTTGCTTGTGGTGCAATCCTGCGGTTTTATCTTTGAAGTCCGACTTTGTAATTAATTTCCTAGCTCGGTAAATACAACTTGTTGGATCTCCTCCGGCTTTGCCCCTGTACTGCTGGGACCCACATTCACCACGACTGCCGGATGTTCACCCTCCCTTCCAGAATGCCCTGCTGCGGTCACCCTAAGACATCCCGGACCCGAGCAGCTGGGAGACCAGACACGAACTGGGAGTCCCGTTTTCCGCCACAGAAGCTCCTGTCTATTCCCCTGATTATGGAGTCCCCTCCCACGATAGAACTCCCTTGTTCCTTGCTGTAGCAGGGCCGCTTAGACGGCCGTGACGCTGGTCACTGCCGCCTTCACCTGCCGAGCCATCTCCCCCGAGGGGATGACCGCAGGGGTCTCGCGAACTGCCTCCCGTTCTGTTCTCCGTTGGTCACTCATCCCCCGCCCTTTCTCAAGCCCTGGCAGTGACCCACTCGCCACTCGATCAGAACATCGCGTTGCCCCACTTTACCCCATGGAGGCACCCTCTGAGGGGAGGGGAGGGGTGCTGATGCCTACACCATCACCCCGAACCCACCCGAGCCAGCGCGGACCCCACCCTCGACAGCAGCTTTTAGTTGGAAGGAGCCAGTGTCCACTCTAACGTCCTCCCTCCGAACCACATTTCACCCTCACTCCCTCATTTCTGTAGGTCGGGGGAAGGTCAATACGCACCCTAATACTCACCCCACCCACACGTCCCCCTTCTCCCACCCCTGAACAATTCTGGCCTGGAACAGCGGACCCCGCACAAGAAAAGCCGAGCGGTCCCCCCACCCGCCCCCCGGGTGCACCTACCTCTGTCCCACAGCGCGTCCCGTGCCCACGTTGGCCCAACCGGAGATAGGCGGCGTGGCCCAGCAGTCAGTCAGTGGCCGGAACCGCACCTTATCTGCAGCCTCGCTGGATAAACATTGAGACATGTCCTGTTAAACATTTGCCTGAGACCCCATTTCATTTCACCAGTAAACATCCGATCAGCTTTACCATCACCGGCATATGTCGTGAAATATGTTGTTTGCGACAGCGGTGCATTGCGATGCATAATAAAAAATAAATGACAACAAGAAATAGACACAACAAATCAAATTAGTGGTGCAAAAATAGAGAAAAGAAAGAGAAAAATAGCGAAGACGGTTCTTTGTTCATTCAGAAATCTTTCTTTTTAAATCTTTTTATTAATTATTATTGAATATCAACAACAGAGAAAAATACATCAAAATAATCAAGACAACATATCCATATGTAAAATAAAAGTTAAACTATCAACCAAGCTTAAAAGTATATCAATAATAATTTTAAAAAAGCAAAATGTTAAAGCTTTTTTTTAATGGAAAAAAGAAAAAAAGAAAAAAATAAAAAAAGAACTCCTACTAGAAATCTGATGGCGACGGGTCGAAGCTGTTCCTGAAACACTGAGTGTGCCTCGGGGTGGAGGGACCCTCAATGATGGATGCCGCCCTTTTGAGACATCGCCTCTCGATGCCGGGGAGGCCGGTGACCATGATGGAGCTGGCTGAGTTTACAACCTTCTGCAGCTTTTTCCGATCCTGTGCAGTGACCCCTCCACACCAGACAGTGATACAACCGGTTACAATGCTCTCCGCGGTACTTCTGTGGAGATTTGCTGGCGTCTTTAATGATACACCAAATCTCCACAAACTCCTAACGAAATACAGCCGTTGTCCTGTTTTCTTTGTAATTGCATCGGTAGGTGGGGCCCGGGATAATGACAGAGATGCTGACACTTCTCCCCCTTTCCACTGCTGACCCCACGATAAGGACTTGTGTGTGTGTGTTTCCTCCACCTCACCTTCTTGAAGTCCACAGTCAATTCCGTGGTCTTAGTGACATTGAGCACAAGGTTGAGTGGTCTGAGACTCCGAGCCGAGAGCCGCTCAGCGTGACCGAGCTGCGCGCCCCTCAGCGTGTCGCGGCCGAGAGCCGCTCAGCGTGACCGAGCTGCGCGCCCCTCAGCGTGTCGCGGCCGAGAGCCGCTCAGCGTGACCGAGCTGCGCGCCCCTCAGCGTGTCGCGGCCGAGAGCCGCTCAGCGTGACCGAGCTGCGCGCCCCTCAGCGTGTCGCGGCCGAGAGCCGCTCAGCGTGACCGAGCTGCGCGCCCCTCAGCGTGTCGCGGCCGAGAGCCGCTCAGCGTGACCGAGCTGCGCGCCCCTCAGCGTGTCCCGGCCGAGTGCCGCTCAGCGTGGCCGAGCTGCGCGCCCCTCAGCGTGTCCCGGCCGAGAGCCGCTCAGCGTGGCCGAGCTGCGCGCCCCTCAGCGTGTCCCGGCCGAGAGCCGCTCAGCGTGACCGAGCCGAGCGCAGCGCGGCTCAACCCGACACCACGATTCATTTCGCATATGAACTGGAAACATACAGAGAAATTATACGTCGTTTGCATCGCCACACATTCCAAACCAAGGCCGGGGCATCTCTCAGGCCCTTTCTTGGCGAGTGCAGAGGAGGTTCACGGGAATGAAAGGGTTAATGTATGAGGAGCGATTGATGCGGGGGGGGAGAGAGACAGAGAGAGTGTGCGAGTGTGTGTGAGGGAGTGTGAGTGTGTGCGCGAGTGTGTGCGAGCGTGTGCGCGAGTGTGAGCGTGTGTGTGTGTGCGCGCGCGCGAGTGTGTGTGAGCGTGTGTGAGGGAGTGTGAGTGTGTGCGCGAGTGTGAGCGAGTGTGTGAGTATGTGTGAGTTGAGTGTGCGCGAGTGTGAGCGAGTGTGTGAGTATGTGTGAGTTGAGTGTGTGCGAGTGTGTGTGTGTGTGTATTAGTATGGATTGCGTTAAAACCTATCGAATATTGAAAGGCCTTGAGAAAGGTCGTGCAGAGTCAAGAGCACATCTCGAAAATAGGGGGCCACCCATTTAGAATTGGGATGGGGAGGAATTTCTTCAGCCAGAGATGGTGAATCTGAGGAATTCTGTACCACAGACGGCTGTGGAGGCCAAATCAGTGGGCATATTTAAAGCGGAGACTGATATGTTCCTCATCCGTTAGGGTGTCAAAGGTTATGGGAGAAAAAGGTCAGTCATGATGAAATGACAGAGCAGCGCTTAATGGGCCAACTGGCCTAATTCTGCTCCGATGTCTGATTGTGAGGTTTGAATACACTGACTGTGCTGATACGGGGAAGTTCTAGGATTTTGACCCAATGGCAGTGAAGGAACAACAATAATTTCCCAGGCCAGGACGGTGTGCAGTGGGCGGACGGACGGAGGGGTGCGTGGTGAACCTGTGCTGTTGCTGCCCTCGTCCTTGCACCCGGTAGATATGGTATGGTCTGAAGGGTGTTGTAGACAGCATAAAACTTTGCTACTGTGTGTCGATGGGGTGTGAGTGTATAGGTGTAGATGCTGTGGTTATCAAGGGGCCACTGTGTCCTGGAGGTGTGAGATTTCTTCATCGTCCTTGAACTCTCAAGAACCCCCACATTCTCCTCATTGCTGCCATCGGGAAGGAGGTACAGGAGACTCAGGATCCTCACCACCAGGTTCTTAAAAGCATAAGGTAGAATTAGGCCATTTGGCCCATCAAGTCTCCCTACCATTTCATCATGGCTGATCCATTTGCCCCTCAGCCCCAATCTTCTGCCTTCATCCTGTAACCCCTCATGCCCTGATTAATTAAGAATCTATCAATCTCTGCCTTAAATCTACATAAAGACTTGGCCTCCATAGCTGCCTGTGTAAAGAATTCCACAGATTCAACACTCTCTGGCTAAAGAAATTCCTCCTCATCTCCATTCTGAAAGGACACCCCTCTATTCTGAGGCTGAGTCCACTGGTCCTAGACTCCCCCACCAAAGGAAACATCCTCTCCACATCCACTCTACCGAGGCCTTTCAATGTTCGATAGGTTTCAGTGAGATACCCTCTCATTATTCTGAATTCCAGTGAGTACAGGCACAGAGCTATCAAACACTCCTCATATGATAAGCCTTTCAACACTGAAATAATTTTCGTGAACCTCCTTTGAACCCTCTCCAATGTCAGCACATCCTTTTTTAGGTAAAAGGCCCAAAACCACTCCCAGTACTCCAAATGTGGGTTCACCAGTGTCTCATGAAGCCTCAACATTACATCCTTGCTTTTATATTCTAGTCCTCTTGAGATGAATGCTAACATTGCATTTGACTTCCTCAGCACCGACACAACCTGCAAATTAACCTTTAGGGAACCCTCCACAGCTTGCTGAGCTCCTCCAGCATTTTGTGTGTGTTCCTTTAACTTCCCACTAAATGTTACTCTCTTTGGTCTTATGTTGGCATTGACTTCCCTTGTCATCCACGGTTGCCTCATCTAGACTTTAAAATCTTCTTCTTTGGGATATGTGTATCTATCCTGCACCTTCCGAAATGCTCCCAGAAACTCGAGCCACTGCTGTTCCACCATCATCTTACTAGTGTCCTCTTCCCATCTACTTTGGCCAGCTCCTCTTTCAGGCCCTTTACTCCACTGTAATCCTGATACAGCTGACTTTAGACCATAAGACATAGCAGCAGAACTGCGCCATTTTGCCTCTGCTCCCCCATTCAATCATGGATGATCCTTTTTTCCCCTCTTCAGCCCACTCCCAGCCTTCTCCCCGTAACCTTTGATGCCATGTCCAATCAAGAACCTATCAATCTCAGTCTTAAATACACCCAATGACTTGGCCTCCACAGCTGCATGTGGCAACAAATTCCACAAATTCACCACCCTTTGGCTAAAGAAATTCCTCCGCATCTCTGTTTTGAAAGGGCGTCCCTCTATCCTGAGGCTGTGTCCTCTTGTCCTAGACTCCCTCACCATGGGAAACATCATTTCCACATCAACTCTGCCTAGGCCTTTCAACATTCAAAAGGTTTCAATGAGATCCCCCCTCATCCTTCTGAATTCCAGCGAGTACAGACCCAGAGCCATCAAATGTTCCTCGTATGATAACCTGGAATCATCCTTGTGAACCTCCTCTGGACCCTCTCCAATGTCAGCACATCTTTTCTAAGATGAGGAGCCTAAAACTGTTCACAATACTCAAGGTGAGGCCTCACCAGTGCCTTATAAAACCGCAGCATCACATCCTTGCTCTTGTATTCTAGACTTCTTGAAATGAATGCTAACATGGCATTTGCCTTCCTCTCCTAACCTTCAGGGTGTATTTCATTTGCCACTTTCTTGCCCATTCTCCTAACCTAAATCTTTCTGCAGCCTACCTGTTCCTCAATACTACCTGCCCCTCCACCAATCTTCATATCATCTGCAAACTTGGCAACAAAGCCATCTAAATCATTGATATACAGCATTAAAAGAAGTG
Source organism: Mobula hypostoma (assembly GCF_963921235.1). Lineage (NCBI taxonomy): Eukaryota > Metazoa > Chordata > Chondrichthyes > Myliobatiformes > Myliobatidae > Mobula > Mobula hypostoma. The sequence goes on along the minus strand of NC_086119.1, from coordinate 2,614,556 downwards.
GTCCCAACACCAACCCCCGTGAAACACCACTAGTCACTGGCAGCCAACTAGAAAGGAATCTTTTTATTCCCACTCACTGCCATCTACCAATCAGCCAATGCTCTAACCATCTTAGTATCTTTCTTGTAATACCATGGGCTCTTAACTTGGTAAGTAGCCTCATGTGTGGCACCTTGTCAGAGGCCTTCTGAAACTCCAAATATACAACATCCACTGGATCCCCTTTATCTATCCTACTTGTAACCTCCTCAAAGAATTCCAACAGGTTTGTCAGGAAGGATTTTCCCTGAAGGAAACCATGCTGACTTTGTACTACCTTGTCCTATGTCACCAAGTACTCCAGAACCTCATCCTTAAAAATTGACTCCAACATCTTCCCAACCACTGAGGTCAGGCTAACTGGTCTATAATTTCCTTTCTGTTGCCTCCCTCCTTTCTTAAAGAGTGGAGTGACATTTGTAATTTTCCTCCAGAACCATAGCAGAGTCCAATGATTTTTGAAAGATCCTTACTAATGCCTCCACAATCTCTACCACTACCCCTAGGGTGCAGTTCATCTGGTTCACTTTTAGGTCTTTCAGCTTTTTGAGCACCTTCTCCCTTGTAATAGTAACTGCACTGACTTCTCTTCCCTCACATCCTTCAACACCTGGCACACATTTTAGTGTCTTCCACAATGAAGACTGATGCAAAATACTCATTTAGTTTGATCTGCCTTCTCCTTGCGGCATCCTCAGGCCTATCACTTTGAACAGCTCTAGAAAACCTGCCCATAAGGATATTGGTCCCCCTTGGGTTCAATAGTAACCTGTCCCTTTTGTACAGGTCACACCTTCCCCAGAAGAGATCCCAATGATCCAGAAATCTGAACTCCTGCCCCCCCCCCACCGCACCAGTTCCCCAGCCACATATTCACCTGCCTGATCATCCCATTCTTGCCCTCACTGGTGTGTGGCACAGACAGCAATCTGGAGATTACTACTCTGAAGGTCCTGTTTTTCAACTTCCTACCTAGCTCCCTAAAATCTCTCTTCAGGACCTGCTCACCCTTCCTATCTACATCATCAGTACATATTGGCACCAAGACTTCTTTCTGGCTGCTCCTTTAGAATATGATGGATCCAGTCCAAGACCTCTCTCTGACTCTGGCACCTGGGTGGCAACATATCATTTGGGTGTCTCTATCACACCCACAGAATCTCATCTCTGTTCCTCTGCCTATGGGATCTCCTGTAACTACTGCAGTCCTCTTCACCTCCGTGCTCTTCTGATCCACAGCACCAGACTCAGAGCCAGAGACCCAGTCACTGTGGTTCCCTCCCCCATCCCCCGGCAGATCGTTCCCCTCAACAGTCTCTAACTTATTGTTGAGGGGAACAGGTACCCTGCACTGGCTGACAATTTCCTTCCTTCTCCTGACGGTCACCCAGCCTCCTGCAGCCTAGGAGTGACTACCTCCCTGTAGCTCCCATCTGTCTCCTCTTTGTTCTCTCACGTTGCAGCTCCAGTTCCTGAACATGCTCTCTGAGGAGCTGCAACTGAGTGCAGATGTAGTTATTCGTGAGGCTGGAGGTCTCCCAGGATTCTCTCTCTCTCACACACACAACAAAACACTGCCCCGGAGCTATTCTTACTGCACTGACTGCGCCTAACAGACAACAAGTGAAGCGCAAAGAGGAAAAAGAAACTTAACCGATACTTACCTCGCCCAAGCCTGATGAGCCAAAGCCACTTCAACATTGGTCCACTCACACAATAGCCACTTCAATACTAGTCCACTCACACAATAGCCACTCCAACACCGGTCCACTCACACAATAGCCGCTCCAACACCGGTCCACTCACACAATAGCTGCTCCAACACTGGTCCACTCACAGAATAGCCACTCCAACACTGGTCCACTCACACAATAGCTGCTCCAACACTGGTCCACTCACAGAATAGCCACTGCAGCACTGGCCCACTCACACAATAACCACTCCATTCACACAATAGCCGCTCCAACACCGCTCCACTCCCACAATAGCCGCTCCAACACTGGTCCACTCACACAATAGCCGCTGCAGCACTGGTCCACTCACACAATAGCCACTTTGCTTGTGCCTGCCTAATTTTTATTTGCCCTTTATAATTTATTCCACTGAGTGATTGGTCACATTCCAACTCTGAAAAACTGCCACAAAGTGCTGCTTTTTAAATCTTGAGTACAAAACTAAGGTTCAAGAATGATTATTAGCCCTCAATCATCAGGCTCCTGAACCAGAGGGGATAACTTCACTTGTCCCATCATCGAGCTGTTGTCAAACCTATGAACTCACTTTCAAGAACTCTTCATCTCATGTTCTTGACATCTATCGTGTATTTATTATTCTGAGTTTGTTTGCTTTTGTCCGTTCACATTTGCAGAGTTTGTTGTCTTTTGTACACTGGCAGCTTGTTCACCTTGTGTGCGTTTTTTTTGATACTGTTGTATTTCTTTCTAGTTTCTTGTACGAAAATGAATCTCGGTAGTATGTGGTGACACATATGTACTTCGATAATAAGTTGACTTTGAACTTGGAAGTTGCGCTCACCTAGGTGGGGTGTGCATTTTCCATCACCCTCCTGACTGGAGCCGTATAGACAGTGGACAGGCTCTGGGGAGTTACACACCATGGGGTTTTCAACATCTGACCTGCTCCTGAGGCCACACTGTGTGTACATGGTGACTCCGGTTCAGTCTGTCATCGCTGGGAACCCCCAGGGCATTGTGACAGTGCTGCAGGGGACAGTGATGTGAAGTGTCAGGGGGCGAGAGTTAGATTTTCTGTATCATCATTGTCCAGCACTGTTTGGGGTGATTGTTACTGTCACCACCAGACCCGTCCTGGATATTGTCCAGGAGACAAAAGAGATGGTAGATGCTGCAATCTGCAGCAACAAAGTGCTGAAAGAATCCAGTGGGCCAGCAGCATTTGTGGAGGGGAATAGATTGTCAATGTTTTAACTTTTCACTTGGACGCTTAGAAGGAGATGGTTGGTTAACCCCTGCCAGGATGCAGGCTGTGGCCAGTGTGAGAGAGGAGATGGTTGGTTAACCCCTGCCAGGATGTAGGCTGTGGCCGGTGTGAGAGAGAGGAGATGGTTGGTTAACCCCTGCCAGGATGCAGGCTGTGGCCAGTGTGAGAGAGGAGATGGTTGGTTAACCCCTGCCAGGATGTAGGCTGTGGCCGGTGTGAGAGAGAGGAGATGGTTGGTTAACCCCTGCCAGGATGCAGGCTGTGGCCAGTGTGAGAGAGGAAATGGTTGGTTAACCCCTGCCGGGATGTAGGCTGTGGCCAGTGTAAGAGAGGAGATGGTTGGTTGGTTGGTTAACCCCTGCCAGGATGCAGTCTGTGGCCAGTGTAAGAGAGAGGAAATGGTTGGTTAACTCCTGCCGGGATGTAGGCTGTGGCCAGTGTGAGAGAGAGGAGATGGTTGGTTAACCCCTGCTGGGATGTAGGCTGTGGCCAGTGTAAGGGAGAGGAGATGGTTGGTTGGTTAACCCCTGCTGGGATTTAGGTTGCAGCCAGTGTAAGAGAGAGGCACCATAAAGAGGTGACGAGGGGAATGAGTGCGAGGCTGGGAGGTGACAGGGAATGCAGATGGAATATATTCTGTAAGGAAGGTGAAGGACAGAACCAAGATTTGTCTGGCTGTTAGTGCATTTAATTGTGAATTGCTTCACTATCTGACTGCAATACCCTGGTTTAAGGCCATGCATTATTTTATTAATACAGTTATGCAATTGGGTATTTTATTTTCTGTGGATTTTCTCAAACATGCAATGTTATTTTAATTACACTATACAATCAAGTATTTCATTTTTGCTGTAAATAAAAAAAAAGTTGATTAAGCTAGGCTTGTTGAATTAGCCGGTACAATTTGTCTGGTTGACATTTCTACGAGACAGTGCGGGACTGAAGGAGAATGGACATTGCGGAAGAACTCAATGAAACGTTCACAGTGACAGAGAGAATGTACAAACTCCTTACAGGTGGAGGGGGCTGCAGCTGAACTCTAAGCAAGGGACACTGTGGTACCTTATCATCTTGCAGTTTATTGTTTACCTGAACTGCACTTTCTTTGTAGCTCATACACTTTATTCTGCATTGTTATTGTACCTCATTCTACCTCAATGCACTGTGTAATCATCTGATCTGTATGAACAGTGTGTAAAACGAGCTTTTCACTGTACCTCAGTACTAACGATCAACCAATAATAATAATGCCTCCTTCATTTGCGTAGGGTACAATTCCAGCAAGTAGAGTGTTCTCCCCATCTGATTCCAATTTAATCCAGCTTTCCGGGATGCTGATCTGATATTGAGAGCAGCATCTCGCACTTCCCTTCCAAATTCAGCTCCCTTCCCCAGGGTTCTAATGCAGTCAAGGGGTGAGTCCAGAACGAGCTCGTGACCAGGTTAAAGTAATAGAGCACTAAAGTACAGAAACAGGCCCTTCAGCCCATCTAGTCCATGCCAAACGATCATTCTGCCTTGTCCCATTGCCCTCCATACCCGTTCCATCCATTTTCCTATCCAAATTTCTCTTAAATGCTGAAATCAAAACCGCATCAACCACTTCTGCTGGCACTCATTTCACACTTTCACCCTATAATTTTCCATCTTATTCGGAGTGCCTTTCTTACAAACAGAACATTAGCAACATGATTTTTGTTGAACAAGGGCAGCTCAGCAGCATCTTCAATTTTCCTTTCATCATTCTGCTGAGGATGGTGCACAGAGCACGTGGGTGGTAATTGTCCTGCTTCTCGTGGACAGGACATACCTGGACAAGTTTCCACATTGCTGAGTGAATGCCAGTGGTACTGGAACAGGATGACCAAGGGCATGGACAATTCGAGAGCACAGGTCTTCTGGAACAGAATGACCAAGGGCATGGACAATTCGAGAGCACGGGTCTTCTGGAACAGGGTGACCAAGGACATGGACAATTCGAGAGCACGGGTCTTCTGGAACAGGGTGACCAAGGACATGGACAATTCGGGAGCACCGGTCTCCTGGAACAGGATGACCAAGGGCATGGACAATTCGGGAGCACAGGTCTTCTGGAACAGGGTGACCAAGGGCATGGACAATTCGGGAGCACAGGTCTTCTGGAACAGGGTGACCAAGGACATGGACAATTCGAGAGCACGGGTCTTCTGGAACAGGATGACCAAGGGCATGGACAATTCGAGAGCACGGGTCTTCTGGAACAGGGTGACCAAGGACATGGACAATTCGGGAGCACAGGTCTTCTGGAACAGGGTGACCAAGGGCATGGACAATTCGGGAGCACAGGTCTTCTGGAACAGGGTGACCAAGGACATGGACAATTCGGGAGCACAGGTCTTCTGGAACAGGGTGACCAAGGGCATGGACAATTCGGGAGCACAGGTCTCCTGGAACAGGGTGACCAAGGGCATGGACAATTCGGGAGCACAGGTCTCCTGGAACAGGGTGACCAAGGGCATGGACAATTCGGGAGCACAGGTCTCCTGGAACAGGGTGACCAAGGGCATGGACAATTCGGGAGCACAGGTCTCCTGGAACAGGGTGACCAAGGGCATGGACAATTCGGGAGCACAGGTCTCCTGGAACAGGGTGACCAAGGGCATGGACAATTCGGGAGCACGGGTCTTCTGGAACAGGGTGACCAAGGGCATGGACAATTCGGGAGCACAGGTCTTCTGGAACAGGGTGACCAAGGGCATGGATAATTCGGGAGCACGGGTCTTCTGGAACAGGGTGACCAAGGGCATGGACAATTCGGGAGCACAGGTCTCCTGGAACAGGGTGACCAAGGGCATGGACAATTCGGGAGCACAGGTCTTCTGGAACAGGGTGACCAAGGGCATGGACAATTCGGGAGCACAGGTCTTCTGGAACAGGGTGGCAAGGGCATGGACAATTCGGGAGCACAGGTCTTCTGGAACAGGGTGACTTCTGGGTGACTGAGGGTGCGGCCGGTGCTTGAGCAGAGGTTTCCAGTGCTGGTGCTGCATGTTTAACAGGGGCCACAGCTTGTGCAGAACTAATGCCTTTCATGGTTTCTTATTGGAATCAGGTTTAATATCACTGACGAGTCATGAAATTTGTTGTTTTGTGGCAACAGTACTGTTCCAAACAAATATACTAAAATTTGTAATAAATGTTTATAAAAATTTAATTAAGTAGTGCAAAATAGTCACGAGTAATAATAGTGAGGTAGTGTTCATGGGTTCAGTGTCCATTCAGAAATCTGATGGCAGAGGGGAAGAAGCTGTTCCTGAATCACTGAGTGTGAGCCTTCAGGCTCCTGTACCTCCTCCCTGATGGTACAATGAGAAGAGGACACGTCCTGGGTGATGGGGGTCCTTAATATAGATGCCACCGTTTGAGGCATTGCCGTTTGAAGATGCCCTCAGTGCAGGGGAGGCTGGTGCCCATGGTGGATCTGGCAGAGTTTACAACTCTCTGCAGCTTTTTCCCATCCTGACAAGAATGCAACCAGTTCGAATGCTCTACATGGTACATCTGTAGAGATTCGTTAAGAGTCTTTTAATAAGATGCCAAATCTCCTCAGACTCCAAATAAAATTTGGCCGCAGGTTTGTAGAAGCTGGAGTGAACAGAACTGGCTGAAGACCGGTGTCTACCGTGCTGGGCAGCTCGGAGGATCTCACCCACTCAGTACTCTGGCTGAAGATTCTTGCAAATGTTTGTGATTCCCTTTGCTTTCACAAAACGCTGGAGGAACTCAGCCAGGTCAGGCAGCATCTATGGAGGGGAATGAACAATCAATGTTTCAGACCAAGACCCTTCACCAGGACTGGAAAGGAAGGAGGCTGTTATCTTCCACCTACCTCCTCCCTCACGCACCCACCTTTCCCCTCACCTGGTCTCATCTGTCACCTGCCAGCTTGTACGCCTTGCACTCCCCCACCTTCTTCCCCCTTCCTCTCGAGTCCTGATGAGGTGTCTCAGCCTGAAACGTCGACTCTTTATTCCCCCCACAAGACGCTGCCTGAGCTGCTGAGTTCCTCCAGTATTTTGCGTGTGTTGCTCTGGATTTCCAGCATCTGCAGAATCTTGCGTTTCTTTTTGCACTGGTGTGCTGGGCTCCCAGGTGGCTGAGAACAGCACGATCTGTGGAGCCTCACCATTCCCAACTTGGTGTGGCAGGGTCATGGGTCAGATCTACACCCCAGTGGGGGTGATGGACTGAGGACTCTGAGCTGGTCTATGCCCCAGTGGGGGTGATGGACTGAGGTCTCTGACGAGCTGGTCTATGCCCCAGTGGGGGTGATGGACTGAGGACTCTGAGCTGGTCTATGCCCCAGTGGGGGTGAGGGACTGAGGACTCTGAGCTGGTCTATGCCCCAGTGGGGGTGAGGGACTGAGGACTCTAAGCTGGTCTATGCCCCAGTGGGGGTGAGGGACTGAGGTCTCTGAGCTGGTCTATGCCCCAGTGGGGGTGAGGGACTGAGGACTCTGAGCTGGTCTACGCCCCAGTGGGGGTGAGGAACTGAGGTCTCGGACGAGCTGGTCTATGCCCCAGTGGGAGTGAGGGACTGAGGACTCTGAGCTGGTCTATGCCCCAGTGGGGGTGAGGGACTGAGGACTCTGAGCTGGTCTATGCCCCAGTGGGGGTGAGGGACTGAGGACTCTGAGCTGGTCTATGCCCCAGTGGGGGTGAGGGACTGAGGTCTCGGACGAGCTGGTCTATGCCCCAGTGGGGGTGAGGGACTGAGGACTGTGAGCTGGTCTATGCCCCAGTGGGGGTGAGGGACTGAGGTCTCGGACGAGCTGGTCTATGCCCCAGTGGGGGTGAGGGACTGAGGACTCTGAGCTGGTCTATGCCCCAGTGGGGGTGAGGGACTGAGGTCTCGGACGAGCTGGTCTATGCCCCAGTGGGGGTGAGGGACTGAGGACTCTGAGCTGGTCTATGCCCCAGTGTGGGTGAGGGACTGAGGACTCTGAGCTGGTCTATGCCCCAGTGGGGGTGAGGGACTGAGGTCTCGGACGAGCTGGTCTATGCCCCAGTGGGGGTGAGGGACTGAGGACTCTGAGCTGGTCTATGCCCCAGTGGGGGTGAGGGACTGAGGACTCTGAGCTGGTCTATGCCCCAGTGGGGGTGATGGACTGAGGTCTCGGACGAGCTGGTCTATGCCCCAGTGGGGGTGATGGACTGAGGACTCTGAGCTGGTCTACGCCCCAGTGGGGGTGAGGGACGGAGGACTCTGAGCTGGTCTATGCCCCAGTGGGGGTGAGGGACGGAGGACTCTGAGCTGGTCTATGCCCCAGTGGGGGTGAGGGACTGAGGTCTCAGACGAGCTGGTCTATGCCCCAGTGGGGGTGATGGACTGAGGTCTCGGACGAGCTGGTCTATGCCCCAGTGGGGGTGATGGACTGAGGTCTCGGACGAGCTGGTCTATGCCCCAGTGGGGGTGAGGGACTGAGGACTCTGAGCTGGTCTATACCCCAGTGGGGGTGAGGGACTGAGGACTCTGAGCTGGTCTATGCCCCAGTGGGGGTAAGGGACTGAGGACTCTGAGCTGGTCTATGCCCCAGTGGGGGTGAGGGACTGAGGACTCTGAGCTGGTCTACGCCCCAGTGGGGGTGAGGGACTGAGGTCTCGGACGAGCTGGTCTATGCCCCAGTGGGGGTGAGGGACTGAGGACTCTGAGCTGGTCTATGCCCCAGTGGGGGTGATGGACTGAGGACTCTGAGCTGGTCTATGCCCCAGTGGGGGTGATGGACTGAGGACTCTGAGCTGGTCTACGCCCCAGTGGGGGTGAGGGACTGAGGTCTCAGACGAGCTGGTCTATGCCCCAGTGGGGGTGAGGGACTGAGGTCTCTGAGCTGGTCTATGCCCCAGTGGGGGTGAGGGACTGAGGACTCTGAGCTGGTCTACGCCCAAGTGGGGGTGAGGAACTGAGGTCTCGGACGAGCTGGTCTATGCCCCAGTGGGAGTGAGGGACTGAGGACTCTGAGCTGGTCTATGCCCCAGTGGGGGTGAGGGACTGAGGACTCTGAGCTGGTCTATGCCCCAGTGGGGGTGAGGGACTGAGGACTCTGAGCTGGTCTATGCCCCAGTGGGGGTGAGGGACTGAGGTCTCGGACGAGCTGGTCTATGCCCCATTGGGGGTGAGGGACTGAGGACTCTGAGCTGGTCTATGCCCCAGTGGGGGTGAGGGACTGAGGTCTCGGACGAGCTGGTCTATGCCCCAGTGGGGGTGAGGGACTGAGGACTCTGAGCTGGTCTATGCCCCAGTGGGGGTGAGGGACCGAGGACTCTGAGCTGGTCTATGCCCCAGTGGGGGTGAGGGACTGAGGTCTCGGACGAGCTGGTCTATGCCCCAGTGTGAGTGAGGGACTGAGGACTCTGAGCTGGTCTATGCCCCAGTGGGGGTGAGGGACTGAGGTCTCGGACGAGCTGGTCTATGCCCCAGTGGGGGTGAGGGACTGAGGACTCTGAGCTGGTCTATGCCCCAGTGGGGGTGAGGGACTGAGGACTCTGAGCTGGTCTATGCCCCAGTGGGGGTGATGGACTGAGGTCTCGGACGAGCTGGTCTATGCCCCAGTGGGGGTGATGGACTGAGGACTCTGAGCTGGTCTACGCCCCAGTGGGGGTGAGGGACGGAGGACTCTGAGCTGGTCTATGCCCCAGTGGGGGTGAGGGACGGAGGACTCTGAGCTGGTCTATGCCCCAGTGGGGGTGAGGGACTGAGGTCTCAGACGAGCTGGTCTATGCCCCAGTGGGGGTGATGGACTGAGGTCTCGGACGAGCTGGTCTATGCCCCAGTGGGGGTGATGGACTGAGGTCTCGGACGAGCTGGTCTATGCCCCAGTGGGGGTGAGGGACTGAGGACTCTGAGCTGGTCTATACCCCAGTGGGGGTGAGGGACTGAGGACTCTGAGCTGGTCTATGCCCCAGTGGGGGTAAGGGACTGAGGACTCTGAGCTGGTCTATGCCCCAGTGGGGGTGAGGGACTGAGGACTCTGAGCTGGTCTATGCCCCAGTGGGGGTGAGGAACTGAGGTCTCGGACGAGCTGGTCTATGCCCCAGTGGGGGTGAGGGACTGAGGACTCTGAGCTGGTCTACGCCCCAGTGGGGGTGAGGGACTGAGGTCTCAGACGAGCTGGTCTATGCCCCAGTGGGGGTGAGGGACTGAGGACTCCGAGCTGGTCTACGCCCCAGTGGGGGTGAGGAACTGAGGTCTCGGACGAGCTGGTCTATGCCCCAGTGGGGGTGAGGGACTGAGGACTCTGAGCTGGTCTATGCCCCAGTGGGGGTGATGGACTGAGGACTCTGAGCTGGTCTACGCCCCAGTGGGGGTGAGGGACTGAGGTCTCAGACGAGCTGGTCTATGCCCCAGTGGGGGTGAGGGACTGAGGTCTCTGAGCTGGTCTATGCCCCAGTGGGGGTGAGGGACTGAGGACTCTGAGCTGGTCTACGCCCAAGTGGGGGTGAGGAACTGAGGTCTCGGACGAGCTGGTCTATGCCCCAGTGGGAGTGAGGGACTGAGGACTCTGAGCTGGTCTATGCCCCAGTGGGGGTGAGGGACTGAGGACTCTGAGCTGGTCTATGCCCCAGTGGGGGTGAGGGACTGAGGACTCTGAGCTGGTCTATGCCCCAGTGGGGGTGAGGGACTGAGGTCTCGGACGAGCTGGTCTATGCCCCATTGGGGGTGAGGGACTGAGGACTCTGAGCTGGTCTATGCCCCAGTGGGGGTGAGGGACTGAGGTCTCGGACGAGCTGGTCTATGCCCCAGTGGGGGTGAGGGACTGAGGACTCTGAGCTGGTCTATGCCCCAGTGGGGGTGAGGGACCGAGGACTCTGAGCTGGTCTATGCCCCAGTGGGGGTGAGGGACTGAGGACTCTGAGCTGGTCTATGCCCCAGTGGGGGTGAGGGACTGAGGTCTCTGACGAGCTGGTCTATGCCCCAGTGGGGGTGAGGGACTGAGGACTCTGAGCTGGTCTATGCCCCAGTGGGGGTGAGGGACTGAGGTCTCGGACGAGCTGGTCTATGCCCCAGTGGGGGTGAGGGACTGAGGACTCTGAGCTGGCCTATGCCCCAGTGGGGGTGAGGGACTGAGGACTCTGAGCTGGTCTATGCCCCAGTGGGGGTGAGGGACTGAGGTCTCGGACGAGCTGGTCTATGCCCCAGTGGGGGTGAGGGACTGAGGTCTCGGACGAGCTGGTCTATGCCCCAGTGGGGGTGAGGGACTGAGTACTCTGAGCTGGTCTATGCCCCAGTGGGGGTGAGGGACCGAGGACTCTGAGCTGGTCTATGCCCCAGTGGGGGTGAGGGACTGAGGACTCTGAGCTGGTCTATGCCCCAGTGGGGGTGATGGACTGAGGTCTCGGACGAGCTGGTCTATGCCCCAGTGGGGGTGATGGACTGAGGACTCTGAGCTGGTCTACGCCCCAGTGGGGGTGAGGGACGGAGGACTCTGAGCTGGTCTATGCCCCAGTGGGGGTGAGGGACGGAGGACTCTGAGCTGGTCTATGCCCCAGTGGGGGTGAGGAACTGAGGTCTCGGACGAGCTGGTCTATGCCCCAGTGGGGGTGAGGGACTGAGGACTCTGAGCTGGTCTATGCCCCAGTGGGGGTGATGGACTGAGGACTCTGAGCTGGTCTACGCCCCAGTGGGGGTGAGGGACTGAGGTCTCAGACGAGCTGGTCTATGCCCCAGTGGGGGTGAGGGACTGAGGACTCCGAGCTGGTCTATGCCCCAGTGGGGGTGAGGGACTGAGGTCTCAGACGAACTGGTCTATGCCCCAGTGGGGGTGAAGGACTGAGGACTCTGAGCTGGTCTATGCCCCAGTGGGGGTGAGGGACTGAGGACTCTGAGCTGGTCTATGCCCCAGTGGGGGTGATGGACTGAGGTCTCTGAGCTGGTCTATGCCCCAGTGGGGGTGAGGGATTGAGGTCTCGGACGAGCTGGTCTATGCCCCAGTGGGGGTGATGGACTGAGGACTCTGAACTGGTCTATGCCCCAGTGGGGGTGAGGGACTGAGGACTCTGAGCTGGTCTATGCCCCAGTGGGGGTGAGGGACTGAGGACTCTGATGAGCTGGTCTCGGTATCCTGTGCCCCCGTAGGGGTAGTGGACTTAAGAGAACTCATGACATAACATCCAGTGATTGGAGCCTTCAACGGGATTCCATAACATCCCCCCACCCACCTCCTGCTCGATGGTCCAACCACACAGTCTCTCCCAACTGACAGCACATACACTCCTCGGTATAAAGAATTTTATTTCATAAATATTCACAGGTGGATCACAGGGAAGACCCACAGGTGCACACGGGAGGTGTGAGGGTGCAGTCTGACCTGGTCTCCCAGAGAGGCAGCTACCCGCCAACCCTCAGAGAGCAGATGAGGGGGATAGGGGTGGGGTGTGGTGACCCAGCACTCTCCAGAGGTAGGACGGGGACAGGAACGGGGACGGGGTCAGACCAGTGGAAGACATTATTGTGTAAATCTCTACGTCCACCCAGCAACTCACATCCAGCATCCCCCTCCCCCCCAGCACCCCCAGCTCCCGGAACACGTCCCATTAAATGTGTAGAACACCATCGGGGGTGTGTGTGTGTGTGTGTGTGTATACACATATACAAAGTACACAGTGTATCAACAGTCAGCGTGGATAGATTGCACACATCAGTGTGTAGGTACACTCATACTGTGCTATGAGTGTGTGGGACAGACAGGGAGGGGGGATGTGGAGCTCCCTCACTCGGGGAGGGGTGAGTGTGGAACTCCCTCACTCGGGGAGGGGTGAGCGTGGATCTCCCTCATTCGGGGAGGGGCGAGCGTGGATCTCCCTCATGTGGAGAGGGGGGATGTGGAGCTCCCTCACAAGGGGAGGGGGATGTGGAGCTCCCTCATGTGGGGAGGGGCGAGTGTGGAGCTCCCTCACTCGGGGAGGGGGGATGTGGAGCTCCCTCACTCAGGGAGGGGTGAGCATGGAGCTCCCTCACTCGGGGAGGGGGGATGTGGAGCTCCCTCACTCGGGGAGGGGGGATGTGGAGCTCCCTCACTCGGGGAGGGGTGAGTGTGGAGCTCCCTCACTCGGGGAGGGGCGTTGTGGCCCTGGTACCCAGACAAGGGTGGGTAGTACCTGAGGAACATGACAGAGACACAGCCCCTCCATACACCACCCCCCCCCACACACACTGTGACAGTGTCAACCACTCCTGGAATCCCACACAGTGGGCAAACCCTCGGATTCTCGACAGAAAATAAAACTGTATGTGCCTAGCTCCTGCCAGACACACTTTAAAACTCTCCCGCAGACCTCTGCCTCACCAACACCCACCCACCTTCCCTCCCCTTTCTGTTCACCGACCGTGCTGGTCTATTATCTCCAAGTCAGTGGTTTCGGGGAATGCCCCCGGCCACTGATCCCACTGCTGGGACACGACTCATCGGGGGGTCGGGGGGGGGAACGCAGAACGGGGTCTCACTGTCCCAGGAACACTGGCCAACTGTCCAAACTCCGCAATACAGGGAAACCAAAATTCACAAAAGAATTCCATCCCCACGGCCCCTGATTGGGACTGTGCAGGAGACTGGACCGAGGGGCTAGAGACCAGAGCAAGTCTATCTGTCTGTTTCTGTCTATTTGTGTCTGTCTGTCTGTGGCCCTGCCTGTCAGTGTCTCTGTCTGTCTGCCTATTGCCCTGTCTGTCTGTGTCTGCCTGTGGCCCTGTCTGTGTCTCTGTCTGTCTGTGGCCCTGTGTGTCTGTCTATCAGTCTGTGTCTGTCTATCAGTCTGTGTCTCTGTCTGTCTTCCTCCACCAGTTCAGGCTTTGCTGATGAGGCCAAGCTCTCTGGGGCTCCACATTGAGCCTTGAGCCAGTGTGACCCCAGATCTCACTGTGGCTGAACCCGGAGCCCATTCCTGTGGCCGAGCTGAGGCCAGTGACTGACTATAGCTGGTGGGACTGCCCAAATGCACGGGTGACCCCTGGCTGCATTCCGGTGGGAGATCCTGGCCTGGTGATTGACCCTGACCCCTCCCCCGGTGGCTGACCTCGGCTGGATTAGGCGAGCAGACGCACGGAGCCATTATCCGATCCGAGCAACAGCAGCCGCTTGGCGGGCAGCACCGCGAGGGAAGTCAGCACTCCGCGGAAGTTCTCCAGACTCAGCTTGCTGCTGGCCGCGGGGACGGCACCGTCCAGCGAGTAGATCCCGATCCGGTTGGCCACCGTGCCCGCCACAATCTCGTCACCATAGAGATCGAAGGTGTGCACAGGGTCAGAGGGCGACTTGTAGAGCTGCAGAGGTTTCGGCTCGGACTCCGTCCACACAGTAAGGGAGTGGTCAGTTGAAGAGCTGACCAGAACGTTCCCCTCAGCGCACTGGGGAGGGGGGTGGGGGGAGAGAGAGAGAGAGCGCACAGTCAGGGACAGAGGGGCACTTGCCCAACCAGACCCTCACCTCCCAAAAGTAGGTCCCCTCAGCGCTGGTCACCACCAACTGGACTGGAGGGAGAGAAAGGG